>NW_015387287.1:27974-44802 GCF_001527695.2 Protobothrops mucrosquamatus | reverse complement strand
AGCTGGAGGCCTTTGAGACTGCAAGTTTTACATGTTGGCAACAGAGATATTGAAGGTTGGGGAATAATAAATACAGTTAAGTAAGAATATGATCAAGGAAGGGAGCTGCGTCTCTTCCCACTGTCTCACACACAGCCTCCCCTTAGCCAATTTTACTGGGTACCTGCCTCTACTAAAGAGTAATACATGTAAAAAGCCAGATCAACCCTTAAACCATTGTTAGAGGCTGCCCCGTTTGAAAAAAAAAAAAGTAAGAGTCTGAAAAGAGAGCTGACAGGTTAGGTTTTTGAGGAGAAGAAGGAGAAAGAAACAGAGCGTGGAGATGCAATTTTTTTTATTTTTATTTTGTGCGGACTTATTGAACAGGTGTCGAAAGGGCGCGAGGTTTAACCTCAAGCTTCTTCCTCTGCCTCTTCTCCAAAATCCTCCTCTTCCTCAGCCGTGGCATCCTGGTATTGTTGATATTCAGAGACGAGGTCATTCATGTTGCTCTCAGCTTCTGTGAACTCCATCTCGTCCATGCCCTCACCTGTGTACCAGTGTAGGAAAGCTTTACGGCGGAACATGGCGGTGAACTGCTCGGAGATGCGCTTGAAGAGCTCCTGGATGGCTGTGCTGTTGCCAATGAAGGTGACCGCCATCTTCAGGCCACGGGGAGGGATGTCGCACACGGCCGTCTTGACGTTGTTGGGGATCCATTCGACGAAGTAGCTGCTGTTCTTGTTCTGCACGTTCAACATCTGTTCGTCCACCTCCTTCATGGACATACGGCCTCGGAAGACGGCTGCCACAGTTAGGTAGCGTCCGTGGCGGGGATCGCAGGCTGCCATCATGTTCTTGGCATCGAAAACTTGCTGCGTTAACTCTGGGACTGTTAAGGCCCGGTACTGTTGGCTGCCACGGCTGGTCAAGGGAGCAAATCCGGGCATGAAAAAGTGGAGCCGGGGGAATGGAACCATGTTTACAGCAAGCTTGCGGAGATCGGCGTTCAGCTGTCCGGGAAAGCGGAGGCAAGTCGTCACACCACTCATGGTGGCAGAGACCAGGTGGTTAAGATCCCCGTAGGTTGGAGTGGTCAGCTTGAGGGTACGGAAGCAGATGTCATAGAGAGCTTCATTGTCGATACAGTAGGTCTCATCTGTGTTCTCCACCAGCTGGTGTACTGAGAGGGTAGCATTGTAAGGCTCCACCACGGTATCTGAGACCTTGGGAGAGGGCACCACGCTGAAGGTATTCATGATACGGTCAGGGTACTCTTCACGGATCTTGCTGATCAGTAAGGTGCCCATCCCAGAACCGGTTCCACCCCCTAGAGAGTGGGTCAGCTGGAATCCTTGCAGGCAGTCACAACTCTCAGCTTCCTTCCTCACAACATCTAGGACTGAATCCACCAACTCGGCACCTTCTGTATAATGACCTTTGGCCCAGTTGTTACCAGCTCCACTCTGGCCTGAAAGGGGCAGAAGAAGATGGGATATAAATTATTGTGTTGGGTTAGGTAGCCGCCCTTCCCCTTTGACTGCAAGCTACTTCTGCTTTCCTGGCCTTTTCCCACCAGATTGATACAGATTATCTCCTTGAACGTGCAACACTATTCTTCAAACCCACCATAGGAGGAACCTTCAGACTCATACACTTTGTGTGAATCCAAGTTTCTGAGATCCTGTTTTAATGGAGCCTAGACCCATACCTTTCTCTAAGGGACTCTGATCGATTACAGTATATTGGGAGGATAAAATAAATTACTTAATTTTTATTTATATCCTGCCCTTTATTATTATTATTTTTATAAATAACTCCAGGTGGCAAGCATGCCTAATATTTCTCCCTTCTCTTTTTCCCCCGCAACAAAAACCCTGTGAGGTGAGTTGGGCTGAGAATGACTGGCCCCACCCAGATTTTTACGCCCAAGGCAGGACTAGAACTCATTGTCTTTTGGTTTCTAGTCTAGCACCTTAACCACTGGACCGAACTGGCTCTCTGTTCAATGCAGTCCTCTCTACAGTGTCCTCCAAATATCTCAGACTGCAATTCAGTTTATACCCAAGCCATGAAAATGATAGCCTAGCTGCACATCTAGAGGGCATCAGTTTAGGTATCAATGAACTGCTACAGTCTCCTACAAATTAGGTGGGCTTCAATTCCCAGAATCCTAAGTGTGCCAGCTCAGGAATTCTGGGAATTGAAGTTTACACAGTGGAGACATTGAAAACTTGGAAGGCAAAACCGAGCATTCCAGAAGAAATAACTATCCCAGCTTGCCCTAAAAACACTTATCTTTGCCTGCCCCTCCCATCGTATCAATGCTCTGTAAAGACCTCTTCAATTCCTCCTTCAATAGCAATGTAAGTTATCAACCCAGATTCCTAATTTGACGAAAGACACTGCTCATACCTAGACAGGTATAGTCCTTCTATATTTTCCCCCATCAAATGTAGCTACAAGTAGCAAAGGGTGCAGGGAAAGCAGTAAGATTCTTACCAAATACAAAATTATCTGGTCGAAATATCTGTCCAAAAGGTCCAGAACGCACTGAGTCCATGGTTCCTGGCTCCAAATCAACCAAGATGGCACGAGGGACATATTTGCCACCTAGAGAAAGAAACAAAGGTTTAATGCCCAGGTGTAATAGATTAAGTCCACTGCAGTAGCCAACTGAGCTTCCTCCGATGAAAAACCAAATTACATTTGGGTCCTCGCTTTCAAATAGCTTGCTTTTGCCTACTTGTTAGATTTCAAAGGAAAAGCCAAGTGTTGGTAAGACGGTCAATGAAATTAAAGGATGTCAGACATTCCTTATCTATAGCAGGGGGATCTCCAAACTTGGCAACTTTAAGATTGTGGACTTCAATTCCCAGAATTCCCCAGTCAGTATAATATGGCTGGCTAAGGAATTCTGGGAGTTGAGAAGTCCACAAGCCTCAAAGTTGCCAAATTTGGAGACCCTCGATATATAGGATGAGTGGAAGGAACACAGAAGCGGGTATCAGAGGTACAAAAAGGAGAGGGGGAAAAAAAAGAGGCATTTCAATATGGTATTAAAAATATTATAAAATAATCATTTTCCCAATACACCTTTCTCAATCCAATTTATTAGGCTGTTATAGGATAAGATGAAGTTTAAACCTGAACCAGGCTTTTTAATAGAGGTAGTCCATAAACTCAAGGGGGGGGGCTAGATGGGAAGAGGGAGGCTTCAAGGGAAACATCTCTCCAAGAAGAGTATCAAGGCTAAATGGCTGGGAACGGAACAGAGCTACATGCAAGTCCTATCCCTAAAGTGACCATTCTGAAAACATCTTTTTTTAAAAAAATTTGATTGGACTTGGAAGAACCAGTGATGGGGAGGGGAAAAGTTAAACTGGGGGATTTTGGGACGCAAACTTCAGTTCTGGCTTTGCTCTACTGCAATTCGCTTGACCTTTTGTAAACTATACCTTTCTCAACAAATGGAGTTAAGGATCGTTCTTGCCTTTTAAAGGTTCGGGTTGAGGCAGGTCTGACACTGTCATAAAATGCAGCCACATGGCCACGGAATGCTGCAAAGTCTTAAACGCAACGCAGCGTGTTGCCAAGTTCCTGTGGTGGTCACATCACCACAGGAAGGGAGAGCACTTTAAGAATTTAGGATCTGGGTCATAAGTCCCCTTTTTGGGGTTGGTCGTAAGTCCACAGGTAAGAAATAACTATTAGAACAGGGGTCTTCAAACTTGGCCCTTTGATGACTTGTGAATTTCAACTCCCAGAATTCCTCAGCCAGGCATGCCTGGCTGAGGAATTCTGGGAGTTGAAGTCCACAAGTCACCAAAGGGCCAGGTTTGAAGACCCCTGTATTAGAAGCTTACTTTTAAGTTCACATAATGAATGTTGAGATTCGTAGCAAGCTCAGGCTATAACATTGATGGCGAACCTTTTAGAGACCGAGTGTCCAAACTGCAACCCAAAACCCACTTATGCATCGTCGGGTGCTGGGTGGATGTGACTCATTGGGTAGGCGTGGCTGCGGTGTTAACGGCAGACTGGGTGGGACTAAAAAGTTCAATCAATTCCAACTTTGCAAGTTCTCTTTTTCCCGTGAGAAGTTGAAATTGACTGATTGACTGAACCTTTTTTTTTTCCCACACGGTGGCAGAGGCCCAAAGCAAAAAGGTTTTATAAAACCCAGCTGAAGGCCTAGGACTGGGGCGACGGCGCACGTGCCCACAGAGAGGGCTCTGAGTGCTGCCTCTGGCACCCGTGTTCGCCACCACTGGCCTATAACCTTCTGCCCATATACTTACTTCTATATTCTATATTCCATTTCAATACACAAGGACATAACAGAAAAAAAATGATTCTAGAGGAGACAATGAGGAAATTCAACAAATGTTCGTATTTATCTGTTGGAAAACATTTGGATCAAAGCATGCCAATACAGTGAGGGAGGGGGAAGAGGAGAGGAAGGCTTACCAGTGGCCTCATTGTAGTAAACACTGATGCGATCAAGTTGTAGATCACTGTCACCATGGTAGGTTCCAGTTGGGTCAATTCCATGTTCATCACTGATCACTTCCCAGAACTTCCCAAGGATAAATAAAAAGAGAAAAGATTTGGGTTAGGATGAAAAAGAAAAGCGGTGTATTCCAGCAGTACATTTACAAAAGGAAGAAATGATCCTTTTTTTCCCCTTTCCAAATTATATGGCAATTTAGGAGACATACATTCTTGGAACAACCTGTCATGAAATATCTGCCTAACACTGTGAGACACATCCTTAAAAAGTCCCAAGTAGATATCCTGTGCCAAGTTCCCCCCCCCCACTTGGTGCCCCTGTGATAATACTATAACTAAATGCCTTCTCACTTAGCAAGAGTGGCTGAGGCCAATTTATAAGGCCCAGTACGAAAGAAGGAACAAAGTCCACAAAATCTCTTATCCTAACTAAAAACCACCACCCTTCCCTAATCTAGTGCTGTACAGCTGTGGTGGAGTCTCTAGCCCTATTGGCAGGGAATTTGGAGTAAGATAAACCATCTGGAGAACAACAGACCAACAAAATGAGGAAAAGAACCGCCAAAGAGAGGTCTTCTCAGAGGAGGAAAATATAAGAATCTCTTTCCTGACACGGAGATTTATTCAAATCACATATTTGCATAGGCCAGGGGTCTTCAAACTTGGCAACTTTAAGGCTTGTGGACTTCAACTCCCAGAATTCCTCAGCCAGCCCTGAGGAAGTTTGAAGACCCCTGGCCTAGGGCATAGACCTAATTGGCTGCAGCACCTTTGAGCCAAGAGCTCTCCGTCCTCAATGACAAGAAGAGTGAATTCAAGATATGCTCAGAATCCAATGCTATCCCCTTAAAACAGTTGCAAGCTGGAACCTGGGCATTGTAAGTAGACTTCAGGGCTCCGCTCCCAACCAGCCAAGACTTGGCCATGCAATTATGGGGGAAACAACATGAATGCAAGTGAGAAGGATTTATGCCTATTTTAAAAGGCCCAGCCATCCTAATGCACCAATGATCTTCACGTTAATCACAGTCCCTTCTTTTAAAGCAGCAACAAAACTGTCCCTCTTAAAGGACGGAGGAGCTGACTAAGCAGCTGCAGCAGCCCATACAAGCCCTGCTTTGTTCTTTATGAAGCCCAGGCTTTCATCAAAGTCGCTCTTAGCTGTAGTGTAATCCTCTCTATTGGCCCTTCTCCTCCCTCCTCCTCCAAGGCAAATCTTACAGGTGCAGACTGCCTCTCCCACCATCCCATCTTTAGAAAACAACTGTCCTTGCTTATTCATCGGAGGAGGAGATCTGATGGACCTGCAAAGATTCCTAACTCTCAGTTTGAAATGGTCTCTTAGCATGAGCTCAGGAATGAGACACATACACATACCCCTCTTGGTCCTTAAGAACGTCTTGAAGGCTATCCTTTTCTGCAGGATACTTTGTCATCAATAGCGGATGGATTTCCCTAAACAGGCTTAGAAACTGTTTTCATTTATTCTGTTTGTTCCCCTTTTCTCTTGATTGACAATTGCCTTGAATGTTAAGAAGCAGGAGGTATTCTGGGCAGAACTTCTCAATACCTTGCTATCTTGGCTTACATTAGACTTCGGGAGGATCTAAGCCAGTGGTTCTCAACCTTCCTAATGCCACGACCCTTTAATACAGTTCTTCATGTTATGGTGACCCCCAACCCTAAGGGCTCTCCAAGCGCGCACAGACACCGCCCACTCACCCGCCATGCCCGGGGCTCAGCGCGCCTCACCTGTCCTCGCCTCATTTCCAAAGGTCAACAGCCTGCCCAGCTCCAGCTGGCTGGGGAGGAGGGGCAGGAAGGCCACTCCGCCGGCTCCCCCAGCCTGGTTGGAGACGCACCCAGGCGGGGAGAGGGAGAGAGCCAAGAGGGCGACAGCGTCGGCAGAGCTTAATTCAGCTTCCTCTGTGGAAAGGGCCGCGAAGCAGCGCAGCCTCCCTTAGGACAGTGGTTCTCAACCTTTTTAATGCCGCGACCCCCAACCGGTCGTAAGTCGAGGACTAAACCAGTCGTAAGTCGAGGACTAAACCGGTCGTAAGTCGAGGACTTTCCCTGCCCGGGAGCGCCGCACATGCGTGGTTCCGCCTCCTTCACCGGCCGAGGCGTAGCTGGCAAGCGGCAGAGATGGAGCAGGCCGACCACCAGCTGGCCCAGCTCAAGGGAGCCACCCGCCGGAAAAGGGGGAAAAAATGGCGGACAGCCTTGCTTGGCGACCCCCGGGAAATGGTTGATCGACCCCAAATGGGGTCACGACCCATAGGTTGAGAACCGCTGCCTTAGGAGATGCTCGACGGAAACGAATCCGGCGCTGCAACGGCCCCCAGCTCGAAGCCGTGCGGAGATGGATAGAGGAGCAGTGTCTCGGTTCCTAAGACCATCGGAAATGTGTTTTCTGATGGTCTTAGGCGACCCCTGTGAAAGGGTCGTTCGACCCCCCCAAAGGGGTCGCGACCCACAGGTTGAGAACCACTGATCTAAGCTGATTTAGCTCCAAATACCCAAAAGCCAGACTGCTAAACTTTGCCTTGGAAAAGAGGCCCCCAATCTTTGGCTGATGCTAGGGAGGAAAATTTGGGATTCTGAGGGCAGAAAATAGCTGCGAATTCACAAAATGGCGGCCAATTTATATGATGATCCATCACAAAACAATATAAACTGGTGGTATTGCTTTAGTGGCTGGAGCTGCAGGGCTGTCAGTGCCAGAGGTGAGTGGAAAAGACACCCCCTGAAAACAAGACCTGATGTCTCTTTTGGAGACAAAAATAAAAAATAACACTGGGTCTTATTTTCGGGGAAACACAATACATCAATAAAACTAACTAAATTGACTGACCCAGGGGTAGGCAACCTTGGCTCTTTTCTGACTCGTGGACTTCAACTCCCAGAATTCCTGAGCCAGCCATGCTGAGGGGAAAGGGAGAGGTTTCCAAGCTGAGTCATGCTGGCTCAGGAATTCTGGGAGTTGAAGCACCAGGATCAGCGCTGCTTTCCAGCTGACTGGTGCTTCTTCAGGGCTCAGCAGAAGCACCAGGATCAGCGCCGAGCTCCAGTTGGAGCCTGGCACTGATCCTGGCGCTTCCGCTGAGCCCTGACAGCCCTGCAGCTCCAGCCATCTCTCGCTCAGGCTTGTGCAGTGCTGCCACCGGTTCAGCTTATTCCCCTCCCCCGCTACTTTTCTAGGATGGTTGCGTACCACCTGCCAGATGCCAATGTACCACAGGTGGTACCCGTACCACTGGTTGAAAAGCCTTGGTGTAGGGCAAATAGCTTCTATCCTCTTTCCCATTTGAGGGAAGTCACTGTAGCTATACTCAAAGCAGCAAGCGACCCCTGATAATCATTCTTGGGGAGATGAAAAGCAGATGGAGGATTTTTCACTCTTTCACTTCAAGCAAGCTTTTTAAAAATAGACCAGGATACCTAATAAAAACATCTAGAATTGGATCCAGGCAGGATATTTTTAGAGGCGTCTGCTGACTAAGGATTGTAGAAACTGAAGTTCAATACATTTAGGGGAAAAAACAGACTGGGGAAATTACTCTACAGACTTGGAATTTAGTCTCTAACATACATCTGTATGCCTGCTTTGATAGAATAGGGAATAATTAAAGATGCCAAGAACTAAAAACACCCATTTCCAATTTAGTGTCTCTCTGTTGGCTGCAAATTATAATTATAGTATGAAGAGAAACTAGTCTTAATGTTCCAATTTCCCAAAGAGTGTAGGGAGAATCTAATTCTGCAACAATTCAGCATCAATTGCAAAGATGGGTGCGTAGCTGACAAAAATGCTAACAGTACAGAGGCAGCTATGGTTCTGGGCTATTTTCCAATGCTAGAATGAACTTGCAGGCTATTGCGACTTATTTGTACTAATGTGCAACTTATGTGTGTTTGTGCTATTTCCTATACCAGTGGTGGCGAACCTATGGCACGCGTGCCAGAGATAGCACTCAAAGCCCTCTCTGTGGGAACGCGCACCATGCCCCGCAGATGGCAATCATCCCTCTTCAACCAGCCGCCCGCTAACTCGCCGAGGTCCCATGTGGCCAGATGCATCCCAGCATGGCTGGTTTCCCTCCCCCCATCCCATCCCTCCTGGTGTCACATGCTCTCCTTTTCAGGGGCACGACCCACTGCATCGCCTCCTCAGCTGTCGGCCGGCTGTTCAGCTCAGAGGTGGCTTCTCTGAACTGCTGGCGGTGGGCTACGGAGCGGAGCCCCAGAGTGCCCCAGTCGAGGGTCCAGCCGGCTGTGGCTGCTGACGGACACTGTCAGCCCCCATGCGCTCGCTGGCCTCTGTGTGCGGGGACCGATGGTGTCAGGCAGCAGCCGCCCTGGCCCCTGGCCCCTGCCTCGCCTTGCCCTGTGACAATGATACCCCCCGCCCTACCTCACCCCACAGGATGAGCCTCCTGCCCACCGCCCCACCTGCCAGAGACCCCCTGGATCTCCCCATGAGAAACATCGAGGCGACCACGCCCACTTTGGCCACACCCACCGTTTGCCATGACCATCACAGCCACGCCCACCCAGTGGGCCACGCCCACCTGGTACCCGGCGATAAATAAGTGGGTTTTGGGTTGCAGTCTGGGCACTTGGTCTCTAAAAGGTTCGCCATCACTGTCCTGTACTGTATCCATAAATCAACTCATGGATTAAGGGCCCCATGTTTAAAGACCCCTGCTCTAGGCTGACTATCAGTGCTGAGGAAAAGAAACATTCCAAGCATTTTTCTAAAACCAGTAATGGCTGATTTAAAGGACACTCGGGCCCATAAACAGCCTCCATTCATCCCCACCATTACGTCCCTCAAAGGAACATTTTACAAAGACTTGGAAGGAAAGAAGCCATTTCTGGAGAGATATTGTTTTTGCTTCTTGTAACTGAAAGGGCAAAGAATCTTGCAGCATCTCAAAGGCAAAACTTATTTAAAATTGCCCAATGGAATGTGTTGTCTTTCAGATGCCAAAATTCTTACAGGGTTCGGGCAAACTTTAACGTCACCTTGGAAAACAACATGATTAATATGTTTTAGCGTGTAATTGTATAAAATCTAGCTTCGTAATGAAGTGCCTGCCTGGACAATCTTTTCCAAGGAGAAGATAATAATTTTGGACGCTATGGGGACCTTCCCAAGACTAGTGGCTAACTTTCTCCACTTAATACATGCAACGTTCCTCCTTATAAGAGCCAACAAAGGGGCACAAACCACTTAGGGCAGGGATCACCAACCTTGGCAACTTTTAAGACTTGTGAACTTCAACTTCCAGAATTCCCTAGCCAACATGGCTGACTGAGGAATTCTGGGAGTTGCAGTCCACAAGCCTTAAAGTGGCCAAGGTTGGAGACATCTGTCTTAAGGTTTGTAGAAAATTTGGAATGTTCAAACCAGGTTGATGGTTACTTCCTCAAAATGCCTGCCATGGAGTGTCTGTTTATTCACAAAATGGCTGCCATAGCACGCATCTTTGTCCCAAAACACCCATTTATCAGAAGGCAAAGGGATGGATTTGTTCCCCACAATCCTTGGATATATTCCTTATTTTTTTTTGCATATTTCCGGGCAGACAAATGCATTCCTGCACATAGTGTTTGCATTGTACTGTTGCCACCAACATTTTTATTTCCTAGGAATGCCTTTGGGCAGTGTGGTATCCCATAATTTCTTGAAAACAAAGGTGCCAGAAACATTTGGTTTACAACTAATTATTTTTCATTAAAAGAATCCAGAGCAAAAATTGCAGAACTAGGGAGAAGGAAACATGTAGGCACCAGGAGAAAGATTTATTGGCACTAAAATGTTCTCAGATATGCCTTGCTCTCTGGCCAGAAATTCCTCTTCCTCAATTAAATTGCTCAGTCCTTCTCTGAAATCACTTCATCCATGAAGCCAAACAGTAAAAGAAGGGAGCATTTAAGCAAGTCCACAAACATTTGAACCACGGATTGGTCAGGAAGGGGCCAGGAAACAAATCAGTGGACAAGCAAAAACTGAAAACCCTATTAAAAAGCCGCAGCAGATCCAGTGAGTCTCCTCCCTGCCTACAAATTATATGGTAGTCTCATAATCAAAAAATCCTCCTTTAGAGATCCCCACACAATGTTTTTCAGATAAATGAGACTTTCAATTGCCCAAATTCAGGGAATTTATCAATTCCCCAATGCCAGACTTTGTAAAAGCTGCACTAATCTACTCAGGAAAATATAAGAAGATTCATGCAAATGCAGCTCTAGCCTTGTCCCAACCTCCCCTTAAGGCAGGGGTGTCAAACTCAATTTCATTGAGGGCCGCATCAGCATTGCGGTTGCCCTCAGGGGGCCGGGTGGGTGCGGCCTACTGGTGGGCATGGATGGAATGGGTGTGGCCCAATGGGTGGGCATGGCCAGCTCTACATCGTTCGCGTCAAGGGTGCCTGTGGGGGCCTGGGCAGGAGTGGGACAGATCTGAGGGTCTCTGGCAGAAGGGGGTGGGACCGGGGCAAGTGCCAAGGCATGGTCCACTGGAGGAGCCTCACTGTTCCTCTTAGGCCATGCGGGGGGGGGGGGGCTTATGGAGCTAAGACTCAATGTGTTTCAGCATAGATGGCCACCACAAAATTGTACATTAGCTCTCTTCCGGCCAGACTGGGCCAAGGCAGCGGGAGCCGTTCCCTCACTGTTTCCAGGATTTTATTTTATTTATTTATTTATTTATTTATTTATTCAATTTATATCCTGCCCTTCTCCTTACCGGACTCAGGGCGGCTAACAGCCTTATAAAACCAGTACAACAATAAATAACTAATTTAAAACCGAATTAAAAAGAAATATTTGTTATGGCCTATATGATTAAAAATTTCTCTTAAAAACCCCACTAAAATTCCCTAGGCCAATCCCGCTTGTTGGAAGAGCCATGTCTTTAGGGCGCGGCGGAAGGAGGGGAGATCCGGATGGCTTTGCTGGCCACATGAAACCACTTCGTGGGCTGCATCCGGCCACCGGGCCTTGTGTTTGACATGTCTGCCTTAAGGAGATGGCACCTGTCTTCTTTCTCTCTAAATATGAGAATTAATAAACCAAGCTACCCAAAACCACTTTTAAAGAATGAAAGATAAAACTTTCCTTCAATGTAAGTTGAGTTTTGGTCATTTTATGAACATGCCCATTTAAGTTTTGTGGCATGACAATACAGGGAGTATTTCCTACAGTCTTTGACTTATGACCATACGTTTAAGAACCTTTTGAAGTTACAACACAATTGAGAAAAGCAACTTACAATTGGTCCTCACGCTTATGACCATTTCAGCATCCCTGCAGTTACGTGATCACAATTCAGGCGCTTAAGCAACCAACATGTATTTATGATGGCTGTAGCATCCTGAGGTCATGTGATTGCTTTTCCCAAGGTTTCTGACAAGCAAGGTCAGTGGCGGAAGCTGGATTTGCTTAACAACCATGTGATCTGCTTAATGACCGTAGCAGAAGTCATAAAATTAGGTGCCACTCATTTAACAACCACAAGTTCTGGTCCCAAATGTGGTCATATGTTGAGGACTACCTGCATTGCCTTCATCTGAGTTTGTTTATTTTTTCAACTTTCTAATTTAGTCAACAGACCAGTAACTCTGTGGATTCTCGCCAATTCTAGCACTGATTAAATTCCAACACAAGCAAGGTTAGATTCTTGAGATAATATAGGCAAGGCACGATTCAATGAACTGTTTTTTTCATTGCATGGATCTTCCAAATTCTTGAAACTTGCATTATGCCCACGTCATCTCTAGAGTAATATCATGTTGGTTAATAAATTACCAATGCGTGTAGACATTTATTCCCAGGAGAATTCAATTATCCTGTGAGTTATAAATTAATTTTCATCCATTCTTCCAATAACTACTTGGATCCGGAAAACTTCATCTTAGCGGTTCATAAATTCTCTGAGGCAAAGGAGGAGCAAAGGGGAGAGACAATTATCAGAAAATGGTCTTTTTCCCCCCACAAGTAAGAATGTTAAAATTTGGGAATCCACACTAGAATGGTAGTTTTAAGAGAAATGGGAGAAGAGCACAAGTAGTCTTGTAATAATTGAGCCCAAAATTTCCATTGCTAAGCAAAGACACTTGTTAAAGGAGTTTTGCCCCATTTTACAACGTTTCTTGCTACAGTTAAGTGAATGACAACAGTTGTTGTTAGTAACACAGTTGTTAAGTGAATCTGGCTTCCCCACTGCCTTTGCTTGACAGGAGGTCGCAAAAGATGATCACGTGACCCTGGGACACTGCTACCATCATAAACACATGGCAATTTCCAAGTGTCCATAGGACCACGGGTGCTGCAATGGTTGCAAATGTAAAAAATGGTCCTAAGTCACTTTTTCCAGGATCGCTTAACTTCAGTCACTTAAAAAAAAGTACGCAAGTTGAAGACTATCTATAAAATCACACTGATTCTGTTCAGTAGGGAAGGTAAGAGTGTTGGAGATGTCTACTAGCAATATTTGGAGAGCTTCTGGTTGCCCAACTCTGGCTAGAATTGTGGAATTTATTATTTCTTTACACATAGTCCTCAATTTATGACTAGCTCTTTACAGGTAGTCCTTGACTTATGACCAAAGTTTGATTTGAAATTCATGAGAATCAGAACAATCGTTAAGTTGAAGTGCCCACATGAGGTTTGTGACAATCGTAAGTTGAGGCACCAATGACCAGACCCCATTACAACCCTTTTTACAATAGTTGTTAAGTGATTCAGGTAGTCGTAAGTCTGAACCCATTCTCCTGAATGGGCATTTTTGACAAAAATCATTCAAAAAATTACAAATTGTCATGGGGATGCTGCAATCAGTTGTAAATGTGAATCGGTTGCCAAGATGCTGGGGTGTGTGTGACATTTTCTGTGACTGAAAGTGCATTACAGGCCATAAAGCCCTTTTTCTGAGGAATTTCTAACTGCGAAAAGTAATTACAATGTACCCTTCCAGCAGACTTTATATCTCAAAACAGAGAGCTTGGTATAATGTGAAATGCTCCTCTTTGTAAAACCTAGCACTTAGCACATAGACTTTTGTCACACTTTGGAAATAAATTTGGAAAATGTGTGTTGCATCCATTAGTAATTCTTTAAAATAGCCGCACGTTTTTCTGGGACTATGTGATTGATTCTGGGAAATGATGCAGCTGCTTTAAAAAGCTGCACAAAGAAACTGGATTCATAGTTCACCCCTTATTCCAAAGCACCATTTTGGAATCCAATCTAAAGCATTCTACCGCTGTGCCAGGGAACCCATTCATTCTGACACAATAACTTTCTTTCATTGATAATGTTGCTATGGGAGCAGACAATTGGAGACAGTTACCATGCGGTGAATGATAAGGCTAGTGATGTAGTGACTGTGGTTACTACACGAACAGTTAATACAAATTCAAGACAGTATTCATTATGGGTGTGAAAAATTCATGGATCCAAATGAAGAATGTTACCAGAGAAATCAGAAATATTTTTTACCTCCAGAACACTCCGTTATAGGTGCATTTTGATGGTTTTCAGAAGGAAATGTTCCCAACCAGGACCGATTTACTGCCGGAAACTGCTTATCTGCTCCCAAAATGGTACAGTTCAGGAAGAAGTCTGGGAAAAACTGCAGGCCCAGAACGTCCCTTTCTTGGATCAATGAATTTTGCATATCTCTAACATTCAGGGTTTTAGGTTACGGGCTTATCGTAACACTCTCTTGCTAACGTTTTCTTTTACCGTAAATCCTACATCTTCCCACTCCAGTTTACATTACTGTATATAGACTAAAAAGGAACATTTTTAGATTTGCCATCCTGTACCAGTTGAAACATTAGGAAGATACCCACAATATCTCCACTGCTGCTTTAAAGAGGTATTGATGGAATCCACTGTGAAAATTGCGAAACGAGTAAAAAGTTCTTCATTGTGACCACTATTGTCATAATCATCATCACTACTACTAGTGTTTCTCAGCCTTGCCACCTTTAAGACGTGTGGATTTCAATTCCCACAACTGAGGGATTCTGGGAGTTGAAGTCCAGTCTCAAAGGTGCCCAGGCTGAGAACCAATGTCTACTGCTATCAGGCCAAATCAATTCACTGCAGACTAATCAATCCCATTGATGATTAGGGATTAAAATCCACCAATCCAGGTTAGTATCCAGATGTTTTTAAATTCCTTGAAAAACTAAAGAGTGCCAAGAGTGAACAATTGGACCATCTTCCCTGCTTATATGAGATTGGAACCTGAATCTCCCTGTTTCTAGCCCAGCATTTAACACATTATTTCAACTTCACGCTGACTCTCATAACTGCCACCAATTTTTCAAAAGTTTGTTCAAGATGCCCAGAAACCTTACTTTCCTAAAGCTTCCAGTTCTTTGTGAGGAAGTGAAACACCAATCTAAATTCAGTTCCTACTAACTCTGACTAAAGGGAGCACTTAGGTGGATAGTCCTGCAGGCTCAAAATCCTATTTGGAGTTTGACAAGTCAGATCAGTTAACAGAATGACAGAGTTGGAAGGGACCTTGGAGGTCTTCTAGTCCAGCCCCCTGCTCAGGCAGGAGACCCTATACCATTCCAGACAAATGGCTGTCCAGTCTCTTCTTAAACGCCTCCAGTGATGGACCACCCACAACGTCTGAAGGCAAAGCAATTCCACTGATTAATTGTTCTCATTGTTAGTTCTAGGTTGCTTCTCTCCTCAGATTAGTTTCCATCCATTGCTTCTTGTCTTGCCTTCTGTTGGAATGGGCTAGGCAAACTCAATAACCTAATCTCACCCTGTAGCCCCCAGAGCTAGGAAAATGTAGTACATAATAAAGCTGGGGGCAGCCAAAGGTATCATGACTCTTGGCCATGTTCTTCTCAGATTTTCTTTGGTCTAATAATTTCCAAAGCAGTGGAGAAAGGAAGCAGACTGAACTATGATGAATGATGTTCTCCAACCCATCGAAAAAGGAATGTGCTTTTTTCATAGCAATGAATAGTGGGAAGAACAGAGTAGATACTTCTAAGAAGCAGACTTGGCTTCAAATATCTTCCTTGTGGTTCTCAGAATCAATAGCCCCTTTATAGTTGTCCAGCTTCTAGAATAATAACCTTGTGACTAACCCAAGCAATAAATGAGGGGGTGTGGCTTACTGGCTGCATTTAAATATATATACAAATATCAAGGATTATAATGAAATATGGCTATTGTTCATTGTAATATTTATGTTAGCATTTTACTTATGTATATTTATGTGTGAATATATGCCTTGTAGGCATTTTTTTTTACTTTTGTTAGTTTCCCCCCACCTTCTATAAGCCTTTGTTTATATTCAATTAATGAAATTTCTTAAAAAGTTTCTATTTGTTGTATGCCGATTTTAAAAATCCTCATTCAGTCCTAAGGGTTTCACTTAGGAAGAAATAGGTGTGCTGTAGTTTTAAAGTACAATCTTGCATTCATAGGGATACATTTTTCCCCAAGGGAGATAATAATTGGCATCATTTTTATAAGAAAAGTAATAGATAAAACCTTCAAATATTAAGATTCTCCCTTCCAGTATTAAGATTCCTTCATAATGTGTGGGCAAAGACACCTGACAAACCACAGCACAAAACCGTGGTACTCTCTTCCTAGGAGATTATTGCTTCCAATGGACCCCTACTATATGCAAATCACTTTGACTTCAGTTTCAGATCTTTTTACAGGCACTATTTGCAAAAAAAACCGAAAACCCACCCCTAATCTTGGTTCTCCTATTTGCTGGCCAAACACACCCAAGACACTGCAGATACATAAATTTTTAAATACACTAGTGGGGAGGAAAGTGGGGAATTGGGTCTAGCCCCACCCTGACTGCAGATCTAATCAGGGGGAAAAAAAACTGATGCAGCTAGACACGGGACCCAAAAAACTCATTGCACACCACTGGAATGTGCATAGATTCCAAAGCTAGGAATTTTATAGAGGTCCAGTGGGAAGTTATTGTTCTAAAAGGGATCATGAGTGGGGACTCTCTTTTTTTTAATGATGCTCCCCATTATCTAATAGAGAAAGCCTGCAGCTCAGTTAGTGGAGTCTGCTTTTAATTCATCAGATGCCAGCAAAAACCTGCAGACACACCCTCATGCATACCGAAGTGGATGCGTATACCGCAACGTAGGTCATGTAGAGGTAATCAGGGTGGGGCAGCTGGGAAGGAGCAGATACTGGATTAGCATCGATGGATCCCAGAATACATCTTACAAGGCTACAGCCTTCCAGGAACAATGCAGCATTTTGGAAAATGAATAATGATCCCTGGGTATTGATTTTTCTTTCTTTCCCC
>NW_015387287.1:21298-25549 GCF_001527695.2 Protobothrops mucrosquamatus | reverse complement strand
TTGAAGCCTATTTGTGATTCTTCCCCAAAATGATTAAAAAATACAGTTGGAAAACTGCAGGAGGAAAGCTGCATCAGTCTATGTTAGCCAAAAAATCGGGAGACAGTTGGTAATGTCTGTTTTAGACCCACAAATCTTATTAAAAGGTGTTAGAGTGAACTGTAGCTCCTGAAACTTTATTCCTTTTAGTAAAATCTATGGGGGGGGGGAATAAAAAGACATTTCACAAGTAAGCAAAATCAAAATGGTACACTTTCCTGGGGTACACGCTAAGGTTTACCTTAGAAAATTAGGAATTAATAATTTGTACAGCAATCTTGTTTATTCTTGGCTTTATATAATTTCTGGGTTCTTAGTTTATAATATAAAATACAAAAGTACAAAATAAAATAGGAAAATAAGGAAGGGAAAAGGGCAGGGGGAAAAAGAAAGAAGAGTCGTTGACGTCTGACTCCCTTTGGTGCAAGTAGGATAAGATAATAACATCAAACCTCCACTTTTTACTTTTACATAATAATAGCTAGTCTATAACAACAAACCTATCTAATTGGTAAATTACTGGGGTTTTTTTTTTAAAAAAAAATCCCTCTTAAGCTTCTAGAATCTAGATACAAAAGTTAAATTGCGTCAGGTGACCATATGTGAGGTTTTACATTGCATCTACCCACTCTTGGGTGAAGGGATTTTTTCTGTTATTTTTCACAGTATATATAGCTTGTGTTCAAGAGAACTAAGCCAAGTAGAGCAAGAGTTCCCCAAACAGTTCAGATGTAGCCCCCTTCCCTAAGCAATCAAACCATTAAGGAAGAAATGGCTTACCATTCAGACACTAATTCTTGATTTGTGAGACTGCCTACCTGAGAAGATTAATTCCCTCAGCTATCAAAGAATTTCACTGTTGATTTCCCCCGAGGAAACTTCTTCCTCTCTGCTCAAATTTCTCTTTGTTTCCTCAGCCCATAAATTTTCACGGCATATTCCTTTTCCAAGCTGCTAAATTGCTTTTTCTTTTAAAGTCCCTCAGTTACTACCTGCAAGTGGGTTTTTTTCTTTTTGCAGCAGCAGCAGTTTCCTTCTGTACATGTTAAGTTCATCTTTCCTGACTCTTCACTCCTTTGGGCTTTCTTTGTTTTTATACATATGCCTGTCCTTGCTCAATTCCCCATAGTTTTCTAATAAGTTGGGGGGGGAGAGAACATAAGCCTGCTGGATAATAAAAGCCCATCTCAGTCAATATAAAGGTAGTCCTCAATTTACAACCATACCTGAGCTCAAAATTTATGTTGCTCGGTGAAAAATCTGTTAAGTGAGTTTTGCCCCGTTTTATGACTTTTCTTGCCACATTTGTTAAGGGAATCACTGCAGTTGTTCAATCAATAACACGGTTGTTAAGTGAATCTGGCTTCCCCGTTGACTTGGCTTGTCGGAAGGTCGCAAAAGGGGATCACATAACTCTGGGACACACTGCAACTGTCAGAAATGTCAATCAGCTGTCAAGCATCCAAATGTAAATCACGCGACCATGGGGATGCTGCAAGGGTCGTAAGTGTGAAAAATGGTCATAAGTCGCTTTTTTCAGTGCCTTTGTAACTTCAGTCACTAAGTGAACCGTTGTAAGTCAAGGACTCCCTGTATTTTTCACAAGAACCGACACCCTTCTCCCACTCTTGTTCCTCTACAACTGATATTTGGAGATACGTTACTCCAAACGCAGAGAGTGCGAACACTGGGTCCTCTCTAACAAAATGAAATTCAGTGGTGAGAAAAGTAAGGTTTTATACTTAGGTAAGTAAAAGCAAATGTACAGATATGGAACAGGTCAATGATGGCGAACCTTTTAGAGACCGAGTGCCCAAACCGCAACCCAAAACCCACTTATTATCGCAAAGTGCCAGGGCGGCATCAGCATTGTGGTGCCCTCGGGGCATGGGGGTGTGGCCCACTGCATGGGCATGGCTGCGATTGTCACAGCAAACTAGATGGGCGTGGCTGGGGTGGTCATGGCCACCTCGATGTTGCTCATGGGGGGGGGCGCCTGTGGGGGCCAGGTAGGGTTGGGGGAGATCCAGGGGGTCTCTGGCGGGTGGGACGATGGGTAGGAGGCCCAGCATAGATGGGGGGGAGGCACGCAATCCTAGCTGGGACTGGGGGGCCATGGTGCCGATGGGGATCTGGCTTTTCCTGCTCGGGGTGGCCTTTGGCTTGCTGGGTGTGGGCCTGCTCTACCACCTCTACTCGATCTTGCTAGCTGGCTGCTTCGCCTCCTTTGTGCCTGGTGGGGCTGCCGCTCTGGGCGGTGGTGGCCTAATGGACCTGCGCAAACTGCTGGCAGCAGCGGCACGTGTGCCCACAGAGAGGGCTCTGAGTGCCGCCTCTGGCACGCGTGCCATAGGTTCGCCACCACTGGAATAGGTGGTACCACCTGCTCGTCAGAACATCACAAAAGTTGATCGCATGTTCCCAGGACACTGCAACCATCATAAATACGTGTCAGTTGCCAAGTGCCTGAATTTTGATCATGTGACCATGGAGATGCTGCAATCGTCATAAGTGTGAAAAATGGTCACAAGTCCCTTTTTTCAGTGATGTTGCAACTTCAAATGGTCACTAAATGAATGGTTGTAAGTTGAGGACTACCTGTACTCAGAAAGCAGATGGGAGAGGTTGCTTCCTGACATCATAACTGCTTAAGATGCCTTGGCCAAGGGGCATATTTCCAAGCGTAGCAGTGGGCTATAATTAACTGCTCTTCGTGTTTTGGGAATGCCAGTACACCCAAAGATCTTCTTGGGAATAAAGATGATGCTAGGAGAAGATCCTATATTTTCTGGTATGGGAGTTTAGCCTGTATTGATTTAATAAAAAGAAAGGTGAGTTAAAGTCTGTGTCACATCTGCCACCATTTAAACCTCTAAATAGACAAGATCATTGGCTCCATTTGTTGAGAAAAGTTTATTAGAAGTCAAGTGCGTTGCAGTAGTGCTTAGTCAGAACTAAGCATCACCGCTAAAATCCCAAAGTTCAATTTTTTTCCCTCTCAGTTACCTCCCATTTCCTACCCCATGAGCCCAGTCACATTCAGGTAGGAAGTTTTCGTAATGGTCAGTCCAAGCTGCACAATTTGATATGCAGCTGGTATGCCAGGTGACCTTGAAGCAGCATCTCAAAGAGTTACAGCACTTACTTCCATTTCCCCCTTTGCCTTCCCCTGTCCCCACAGTTCATGGCAGTCTGTCATCGTAATGTAGTGAAGCACAAGCAAGCATAAGGTGGCAGCTGACAGTCTGGGTGTGGGGAAGATCACAGATCTACTTCAGATCTTGGAAAGAAAGTGTTTCCAACTTTTGTCTCTTTGAGAGTCTTCTCTGTATTTTGGTCTATACAGGTAGTCCTTAACTTACAACAGTTAATTCAGTGAGCAAAGCCTTGAAAACAGTGACCTATGGCCATTTTTCACACTTATGTCCATTGCAGCATTCCCCAAGGTCACGTGATTTACATTGAGATGCTTGACAACTGGTTCATATTTATGACGGTTGCAGGGTCCCTGGGCCATGTGACCATCTTTTGTTACCTGACAAGCAAAGTCAATGGGGAAGCCAGATTCACTTAACAACTATGTTTCTAATTTAACTTCTTGTTGTGCCATATCCGTTATCGGACATTGGCGATCATGTTGGCGATCATGTTTTTATCAGCAGCCGCACGAAAAAGTGCTGCTGAGTTTTGTCCAAACCAGTCCCTTAGATTTTGAAGCCACGATGTTCTTCTTCTGCCTGGACCTCGTTTACCGTCAATCTTTTCCTGGAGGATTAAATGGAGTATGCCGTATTTTTCTGGGTGTCGCATCACATGTCCGAAATATTCTAATTTTCATTTTTTAATTGTTTTGATGATTTCCCTTGGCTTTCCCAGGCGGCTTAATTTAACATCTGCAGTTAATCGCTTAACAAATGTGGCAAGAAAAATTATAAAACAGGACAAAACTCACTTAACAAATTTCTCACTTAGCAACATAAATTATGGGCTCAATTGTTCTCGTAAGTCAGGGATGTCCAAACTTTTTTCAAAGAGGGCCAGATTGGATGAAGTGAACGTGCTGGAGGGCCAAACATTTTTCCGAACATTCTTTGAACCATTACAATTAAATGCAAATGAATTATTTTATGCCTCTTTCCTCTCCCTCTCTTTCCTCTTTCTCTCTCTCTCTCTTTCCTTTCCCTTTCCTCTCCCCTCTCTCTCTTTCTCTTT
>NW_015387287.1:16993-19272 GCF_001527695.2 Protobothrops mucrosquamatus | reverse complement strand
GGTCTCTAAAAGGTTCGCCATCATTGCCCTAGACAGACCAAATAATATATGGGAAATGCTGAGTCAGTGCAAGCTCAGAACTTTTAATTTAAAAGGACACTTTTCCAAATCAAAGTGAATTCCAGAACTTTTGGGAGTTTTTACTTTAACTCAGCCATTAATAGATAAAAACCACATTACCCCAACCTAGGATGCCACTGAAATGGGTAATGTGGTAGCTTTCCATCCAGCCCATGTTGCAATAAAGCTTTCAAGTTATGTTAATTTTGGAGGAAGTCTTTTTTTCATTTAGGCTGGGTTTGCTTGATAGCCTGTTGTATTCCAGTGGGTTATATCAACTAGATCATGTGATAAGCTTATAATTGGCAAGTTAATATGTTTAACCTGACAGCTGAATTAAATTATTTTGGTTCATTTAATACACTGAATCATTACCAAATAGTTACCTTCAGTTAAATAGCTGTATTGTAAACATCACTAAACCCAGCTTAATTGAAAAATATGTAAGTTAATTTAACCATGGCTGTGAAAACCCAGCTATTGCCTTACAATAATTTCTCACTGGGGACTCACCTGTAGGTCTTGTCTTGTGTTATGACATCCTACTAACCATTTTGATGAAGACATGAACATCAACCTGCTTTGGGCCCGTCTCCAAAAGACCTCTGTCTTTCTTTTCTTGCCATGCTTCCAGAGAGGTGTTTTAAGTTGTGCTCTCCAGTTTGTTTGAAATACAAAACATGCTGGACTATAGGCCCCTTTGAAGGAGCACAGTGGCTCACATGATGGTTAGGATGCACGGTTGGAAGTTAGCAAGCCTGTGTTCAAGACTTGAGTGCTGCCACTGGGTGAGGTAAGCTCCTGTCCTTTGCTCCAGCTCCTGCCAGGGATATGAAAAGAGCCCCCAACTGGGCATCCCTCGGGCAACAGTAAAATCACCAGCTAAACCAGTAGTGGCAAACCTGTGGCACACGTGCCAGGGGTGGCACTCAGAGCCCTCTCTGTGGGCACGCGCATTGTTGCCCTAGCAGAGTTCACCAAAGTAGCGAGCACGTGGCGTTTGGAAGCGACAGGACAGGAAGTGAGTGAGCAAGCGGCATTGCCCCCCCCAGGGATGCCCCGGAGATGGCGAGGGACTGGTCCTGGCCACACTCACTCAGTCTGCCGTGACCACTGCAGCCATGCCCACCCAGTGGGCCATGCCTCCCCCCCACACCTCCTGAGGGCACCACAATGCTGATGCAGCCCTGGCACTTTGAGATAAGTAAGTGGATTTTGGGTTGCGGTTTGGGCACTTGGTCTCTAAAAGGTTTGCCATCACTGAGCTAAACCATTCAACCCAGAAGCGTTTTGGTGGTTCTGGCAAGAGTGCAATGTGATAGCCCCTTTGTTCCCAGTAGCTATCTGAACCTGCCAACCCTCTGGCTCCTGGCCACTGACTTTCAGGGCCATTTGTCTTTGGGAAGTGGGAGAACTGGGTTTTTCTACTGGGCCACAAGGCTATCTCTTCACTTCTCTGACCAACCCTGAGTGTTAGGAGAAGCAGAAGGAGGAAGAGGATCTTTTGAGTGGCAGTCCTGACACCTGTGGATCTGCTGCTGCAAGCGACTGGCACTAAAGGAGTCATTTCCCACCCTATCTCATTTGTGGTGGAATCTGACTGGGAGTTGCAGGAGGGGGGGGGCTCCTTCTCAAGGAGCTCAGAGGCAAATCAGTCTTGTCCTTGGTATGCAGAAGGAGGGCATGCCATATATATTTCATATATCTGATAGTTTTGCAGAGTGTGCTTTAGTATGGCAAGTTTCCTATCTAGGAGTGAACAGCAATAAAGAAACTACTTGGCAATTCAAGGTGTCGTTTTTTTATTCCTTGAGCCTGACACATTGCTTCTTTCACAGACAGCAACACTATTCTCCCTCTCTCTCTCTCTCTCTCTCTCTCTCACACACACACACACACACACGCACACAGAGAGAGAGAGAGAGAGAGAGAGAGAGAGAGAGAGAGAGAGAGAGAGAGAGAGAGAGAGAGAGAGATCTGCTTAATTGTAAGAGTTGAAATTGAGGTCAGCACTTCTTTAAGCTGGCAGAGTTTCTTGCCAGTTTCCATCCTGGATGACAGTAGCATTTTACTGCTGAGGTTCAGAAGAGCCCTGAATTTTGTGCTTTGGATCCTTCAGATCAGAAGAAAAAGGAAAATCAAAAGCTCTCATTATCCTGACCTTGTGTGGTTTTCATCAGGGACCGAGGCCTGGGTTGTTCCCTATTAACATCCCTTTT
>NW_015387287.1:11525-13369 GCF_001527695.2 Protobothrops mucrosquamatus | reverse complement strand
TTCCAGTACCTCTTTGCTTTAACACGTTTGTTGAAAACTCTTAAAAACTGAACTCTTTTGGAAGGCCTTACGTCTGATCTGATGTGGCCACCTTTATTTTCATTTTAATCCTATTACACTGGGACAGGATATTCCATTGCTAAGAAAGGCAGTTGGTGAGGGAGTTGTGCCCAATTTTATGAGCTTTTGGTTTTTTTTTTGCTACAGTTGTTAAATGAATCACTGCTGTTAAAAAAATCCAGCTTCCCCCATTGACCTTGATTGCCCAAACCCAGCTGGGAAGGCCACAAATGGTGGTCACATGACTCTGGGATGCTTGCAAGCCAACTTCGATCATGTGGCCATGGAGATTCTGCGACCATTGTAAGAGTGAGGAACAGTTATAAGCCATTTCTTTCAATGCCATTGTAACTTTGAACGATCGCTAAACGAAAGGCTGTAAATCAAGAAATACATAACAGTAACAAGAGACTCTAGAAAGAGTAAAGAGAAGAGCAACAAAGATGATTAGGGGACTGGAGACTAAAACATATAAGGAAAGGCTGCTGGAATTGGGTATGTCTAGTTTAACGAAGAGAAGGACGAGGGGGGACATGATAGCAGTGTTCCAATATCTCAGGGGTTGCCACAAAGAAGAGGGAGTCAAGCTATTCTCCAAAGCGCCTGAAGGCAGGATAAGAAGCAACAGATGGAAACTAATCAAGGAGAAAAGCAACCTAGAACTAAGGAGAAACTTCTTGACAGTTAGAACAATTAACCGGTGGAACAACCTGCCTCCAGAAGTTGTGAATGCTCCAACACTGGACGTTTTTAAGAAGAGACTGGACAGCCATTTGTCTGAAATGGTATAGGGTTTTCTGCCTGAGCAGGGAGTTGGACTAGATCAGTGGTTCTTAACCTGGGCGGTACCGCCCCCCAGGGGGCGATTTCATTTTTCAGGGGGGCGATGGAACGAAAAGGGGCGGCGTGGGGGCGATGGAACAAAAAGGGGGCGATAGGGGGCGATGGAGCGAGATGTTTTGGGGACACTTTTGAGCCTTCCCCTGCAGCTCCGAGCGTCCTCCGCCATTTGTAGAGAGAGACAGAGAGAGGCACTTGTGCTTCTCTCTCTCTCTCTCATGCGGATTTGCCCCCTCGCAGGGCTCCTGATTGGCCCTGTGCCCGGGCACCCCGCCCTCTGGGAGAAGCGCGGCCAGGAAGTCCCTTTCCCTGGCTGGCCCCGTCCGAGGTACACGTGGTCGGGGAACCGCACGGGGAACCCTGGAATCCCCGCTGGGAGCAGCCTGCCAGAGCCTCTGCTGAGCAGGCCAGCCTTCCCGCAAGCCACGGCCCTGAGAGAGAGCAGCCCCTGCGATCTCCAGCTGCGGGACCATTGGCCCAGCTGGCTGGGAAGGCGCGCCGGAGTCCCGGCTGCTTTGTCAGCGAAGAATGTGAGGTGAGCAGAAGATGGGGGGGAGAAAGGTAGGGAGAGGAAAGAGAGAGGGAGAGGGGAAAGAGAAAAAGAGAGAGAGAGAAAGAGAGAGGAAGCGCAAGTGCCTCTCTCTCCCTCTCTCTTTCTCTCCTCACCTGGAGAAAGAAGGGGGAGGGAGGGAGGGAGAGGAAAGATTTGACCACCCACCCAGTCTGCTCTAAAGGCACAGTGAAAACAGCCAGCACTCCCCCTGAAAATCTCTCATTTTCACTCATTTCAAGCTAGCAGTTGTGGTTCTACGTAGCTTGACTACCCTGTGATATATAGATTAAAATGTAATTATTAAAAGTCTCTGAATATTCAAACCTTGCCCAGCCCTCACATCCACAAAATTATTAACTTTATTCTGGGGGAGAGAAATGAAAGTTTATAT
>NW_015387287.1:6465-7903 GCF_001527695.2 Protobothrops mucrosquamatus | reverse complement strand
TACACCAAGATCTGTAAGGATTAGTACAGGTGGACTTCGACTTTCTGCAAATTTATCTTGCTAAGCGAGACAGTTGTTAAGTGAGTTTTGTCCTATTTTACGACTTTTCTGGCCAGTTATTAAGCAAATCACTGCAGTTGTTAAGTTAGTAACACAGTTGTCAGCAGCATCTGGCTTCCCCATCGACTTTGCTTGTCAGAAGGTCTCAAAATGGGATCGATCACATGACCCCGGGATGCTACAACTGTCATAAATATGAACCAGGTGTCAGGCATCTGAATTTTGATCATGTGACCGTAGGGATATTGCAACAGTCGTAAGTGTGAAAAATGGTCATAAGTCGCTTTTTTTCCTGTGCTGTTGTAACTTTGAAGGGTCACTAAAAAACCTGTTCTAAGTGGAGGACCACCTGTATATTGCTTTGTCTTTCACATAGCTGGAAGCAAGTAAAAGTGGATTGTATTGCATTTGTGTGTAAATTTCTATGTTCTTTAAGGTTTATGATAGATAGAACTTCAAGAGATAACCAGGCCTAATTTGTGATTGTTGAATTTGTTTTTACCTCTGCTACTGTTTTTTTATACTTTCTTTTTCTTTAGTATTGTCAGGGTTAAAGTCTTCATCCTGGTTCATCCAAGCCGGGGATAAATAAGCAACATGGCGACTGCTTTGGGAAGAAGGTTACAGTTTATTGAAGAGGCAAAAAGATGGTTCTTGCAGGAAAGAGCAGAGGGAAGAAGGGGGTGAGCACATGGGCAGTAGGTTTTTATACCCCCTCTAGCCTTTTGTTTGGAATAGTTTCCTGTTCCTGTGGCATGAACTTTGAGGATATTTCTGAGTGTTTTTCTAGGCCTTGATATCTGTGGTTTAATCCTATTATTATATCCTGCTTCCCTGGTGATGGGGCTAATGACTCCTAGAGTTTGGGTAGGGTATGCAGATTTTAAGTCTTTTTGTCTTGACAAACTTTCTGATGGTTTTACATTTGGATTTGTATAGGGCTGGCTCTTGCTTGGGGCAGAGATTTGAGGCCAGAGAGATTTGGTTTCTGCTTTTAAAAAAACACCCTTTGAGGAAAAATATATTTTTTCTGCCCTTTTAATATTTTCTTCTCTGGGGCTCTGACTTCCCACAGTATCATTAGCTATCCAGAGTCATGAATTTCAGGTAGGCAGGAAGAAAGGAACGAAGGAATGAATGAATCACTGCAAATGTAAAAAATACATTCCTGTAATTATATGCTGTTAGATCGCGCAGGCAGTAAGACACGAGTCGAGTGACAGTCAGCTCTTGGTTTATTGGCAAGGCATAAGGTAAATCCGGACTGGCTCTCTGGGCCAGGGGAGCCCTCTTTTATGGGATTCCCCTGGCTTGTAATCACACAATTCCATTGGCTGGCAAGACCCTGTTGCTAGTTAGCCAACCAGCAACGGGCATG
>NW_015387287.1:0-2560 GCF_001527695.2 Protobothrops mucrosquamatus | reverse complement strand
CAGTAAGACACGAGTCGAGTGACAGTCAGCTCTTGGTTTATTGGCAAGGCATAAGGTAAATCCGGACTGGCTCTCTGGGCCAGGGGAGCCCTCTTTTATGGGATTCCCCTGGCTTGTAATCACACAATTCCATTGGCTGGCAAGACCCTGTTGCTAGTTAGCCAACCAGCAACGGGCATGAAACTGTATGCAGATGGAGCAGGGCAATCACCCTTAATGGGCGATCAATGGTGAAGGGCAATCACCCTTAATGGGCGATCAATGGTGAAGGGCAATCACCCTTAAAGGGTGATCAGGATATGCATAGGGGATTAAGGGGGGGGAATACAAAGAACACAACATATGCATTTGCCTGAGAGCAGAGGGATTTCCGCATTGAAAGAAATATAAAACTTCATCTCTAACACTGCCAACCTAATGAGGATGATGATGATGATCGGGATCTTCAGAAACTAGCTTTAGCTAATCTAATTATGGGTAGGAGTCTAAATTGACTGCAAAAAAGCATATTCAGGGGAAACATTAAACGGGTGAACAAAATTAGATGAAAAATGCAAAGGGGCCATTATTTCATTTAACGAAGTATCGGGTTTCCCCTCTCAAAAGGATCTGAATTAAAAAATTGCATGAAAATTGTAGCGTACGGCTTTTGGTTCAGGGCTGGAAAAAAAAAAAACCGGGGTCACTTGGCACCTCTGCTGCCACCCACCGGTCGTTCGGATTTTGCAGCCCAGATCTGGCAATTTACTTTTAGCGTGGCAGTCTCAGCCTACGGCGCTTCCCATAATATTAACAATATTATTTCCTATGAACGGCATCGACTTCCGCTGTGCGGAGACAAAAAAACGGATCGCAGAAAACTCATGTAAGAGAGGCTAGCCTGGAAAAGCAACTCTATGGTTGTCCTCCAGGGGTATGACAACACTCTCTAGGCCTGGCGTTTCCCCCCTCTCTATGGTCTTTTCCCCCTGGGTCTTTCATTGGTTCTGGGACAAGCGGGGGAGAAGGTCAGACCGTTTACTCTCCGTTTTCCAGGACTCGAATGGTCCAATCAAGAGAAGGAAGGCTTTTAAGCGGCAGCGGAGTGGACGAATGAAAACCCTTCCTGCCGAGAGAGGTGGGACGCGTCCAGAAAGAGCGGTCGCCCTCCTTCGCTTTTAGGGTTGCTCGGAGGTGGGGGTGCAAGGAAGGCAATTTCCCCCATCTCCTTTTTTCCCCTGATTTTAGCTGAGATCTCCTTCGCCGGCTTCCCGCAGTTTAGTCGGGAAAGGGCTTGCTGCGACTTTAAGGCTTAAAGGGCCATGCCTCTAAAAAAGTTGGCTGCCCAGTAAGGTGGGAGGAGGAAGAGGGGGGAAAAACAGGAATTGGGGGCATCGCCAAGATCGGGGAAAGGTTTAATGCCAGGAAGGGAAAACGGCGATTTGGATCTATAAAGCGAAGCGGGGCAGATTTCCACTCTGCAGGAGAATATTTCCTTTTTTTTAATTGCAGGATGGAACAAACTCAGTTACTGGAGTGGGATGGAGAAGGCGATTCTACGGATGGGTCTGATGCTGCAGGGGAGACCCCTAAACCGGTGGGGCGCTTGCAGCTGCTGAGCAGCAAGTACGGCCCTGAGAAAGGTAAGGCCTTCTGGAGCGGTGTCTTCCTTAGAGCTACAGGTGACCTGGTGGCTATATAAGTCCCAGATTCTCCAAAGCACCCCGAAGGCAAGAGAAGAAACGATGGATGGAAACTAATCAAGGAAGGAAGCAACCTGGAATTAAGGAGAAACTTCCTAACAGTGAGAGAAATTAACCAGTGAAACAGCTTGCTTTCAGAAGTTGTGGGTTCTTCATTTACTGGAAGTTTTTAAGAACAGCCACTTGTCTGAAGTGGTATAGGCCTCCTGCTTGAGCAGGGGTTTGGACTAGATGACCTCCAAGGTCCCTTCCAGCTCCATTCTGATCGATTGATCACTCCAGATTCATATTTACTGATATCAAAGCGTATTTTTGCTGTAGAGCAGTGTTTCTCAACCTTGGCAACCTTACGATGTGTGGACTTCAACTCCCAGAATTCTCCAGCTAGCATTGCTAGCTGGAGAATTTTGGGAGTTGAAGTCCACACATCGTAAAGTTGCCAAGGTTGAGAAACACTGCTATAGAGTGTGCTTCCTTCCTAAACCACGGTCTATAAAAAGACTGATATGTTTACAATATCAGTGTGTTCGGTGCATATTTGCTTGTTGCTATTTTGCATGATTGATGGGTTCTTAATGTTCTCTATGCTTGCTTCACTTCCTGCAGATGTTTCAGTTCCAGGCTACATAAGTTCATCAAGGTGTGGGGGAATAGTTGTAGGATGTTTACATGTGGTAGATTGCCTTACCAGCCTTGATAGGGTATTATTTCTTCCTTGATTGGATGGGACATTTTTGGGACAGCCCTGATGATGTTACCTAGCTTGGATAATGAAACATCTGCAAGAAAACAACCAAGCTAAGAGAGCACCAAAGCTCCCTCATTTCAACCCTGAGCTACAAATATTCTGCTTTATTGGGGACATTGTTTCTTCTTTG
>NW_015387286.1:258090-265379 GCF_001527695.2 Protobothrops mucrosquamatus | reverse complement strand
GGGGGGGGGGGAGAATGATGAGACTACAGAATTTGCCATAATTGTTTCAGCTGCAAATGGTGCTTTTTCAAAAGGCAGTAAGTTTGCTCTTCCCTTTCTACCACTTTCAGAAATTGCCTGTTAACTTCTTCAAAGAAGTTAGACACCTTGAAAGTGGCAAGATTGCAAACACTAAGTGAGTGCCTTCAAGTCCTCTATATGAGAAAATGAAGAGTTATCATTATAAACTTTAAGAATTTGAAATAAACAGCAAAACACCAAGACAGAGTTTTGGCTTAAAAGCATTGAGCTCAGAAAATATTGAAATAATGGATTTTGAATATTAAGACTGAAAATAACCTTAAAGAGTAAATGCATTTTTGGGGGAAAGAAAAACTGTTTTTGATATTGGAGACATAACAAGACATGTACTTTATAATGGCGTTCAGAGATATCCTTGAGGAATTGCACCCAGAACTGCACTGGTGCTTTCAATCAATTATGTCAGCTATGTTGTGTCTCATGGGGAGCAATCCATTTGAAGAAAAATATGCAAGAAAATCTAGCTGAAAATAATGTGATCAAAACTTTGAATAAGAATTGGTCATCAGATATAAAGAAAAAAAATGGATGAGGCTTTAAAAATTAAGAAAGAAATAAAATGGCAATTCCAGAGAGCAACTAGAACAATTTCCTTTCATTAGACTTACAAAGGAGGCTTGTTTAGATTATTGAAGAAATTCATAGCAAGGATCAACAATCATCTGAATAGATTAAGTGAAAGATTATTCTGTATTTTAAAAAAAAGAAATACAAAGTTAGTTTATATGACCAGGTTAAAATGGGACATGTTGTTATTTGGTTGTTCTTTTTAGAGGCTGATATTTGGATTGGAAAAATGTGGCATATTGGATTTGCTGGCATTTAATATGGTGTTTTTCCCCCTATGGTGTTTTATGTATCCTAATTTGATAGCATTTAAACCGTCTCTGCATCTAATTATCTTTTTACATTCAGAAAGTTTTGTGAATTAGTTTTTAAAGGAGAAATTATCCCTCTTTGTTATGTTAAATTTTAGTCTTTTTATGTTAGGATACTGGGATTACTTAATTTTTGCTAAATGTGGATTTGCTTATAGTTTAAAGTTGAGATATGGAAGTATTGAAGTGGATATATTTTTATTTGGAATAGTTTTCTTTGGAATTTTTGGTATTTGGAATGGAAAACTAGGGCTTGTATTTTTTTAAAGGAGAAATGGCCTTTATCATGTTAAGCTTTAGTTTTTTCTTTACACTAGGATGTCAGGAATTGAGAAGTGGAATGTTACGTTTTATATATGTTAATTAATATTACTATTTTGCAACTCTGTTTGAACTTTTGCTGATAATTCGATTGTAGAAGACATTACTTTTTTGATTTGTTCATTGTTAAAAGAGATGAGTTATTGAATAAAGAGTTTTATATTTGTTAATTAAGAGGAAGTGAAGAGATTATGAAATTGATTATATATATGATGAGGGTGAGAAGTTACTTTCTTAGTGGGGTTCTTTTTATTTTATTTTTTGCTTTCTTTCACTTTTTTTCTTTTTTTCTTTTACTTTGCATTATCCTTTATTGTTGAAACTAAAACTTTTAAATAAATATAAATAAATTTATAAATAAAAATAAAGATAGTAGAAAGCAAGGCAGAAGGCACTCTATAAGGACAGCACCAGGAATAGAGCTTGTATTAACCCCAGATCTACCTGCTGACTTTGCTTCTCTATCTATTAGAATAAAAAAGATGATGATCTCAGTGCAACACCAAGTGCATTATGTAGCTGAATCTATATAGGTACCCACATTCTATAATAACATTGTCATGGTTCCAATATATAGAACCAAATAGATCAGAACTCTGAGGCTAGAAGCTTCCTCAAAGAACATGTTTATTGGATACAAAATATCAGCATGGTCAAAAGTGAAACCAAGTCTGACATTTCCTCCAAAGAGTTACATTATTACAAAGTTAAACTTCCCACCCCAATGCTATGAAATCATTTACGTTCCCCAATAGAATAGTTTGGCAGGCTTTCTAACAATACGCCCAATCCTCTAACATAATCGATAGAAAGACCTTGGTTACCACAGGACACAGAATTGTTTAGACTAGCAAAAATACTCTGCCCTCCCTCCCATTCAGGTGACAACCTAGAATGAGCAAGATGGCTGCAGACAGGTTCGTTGTAGAGTTGACAAACAGGATGAATTCCACTGTCTCTAAAGAAGCTTGCTGAAGAGACCCTTCCTGATTTTGCATTTTTGCATTTTCCTCAGATTTCTGTGAGGGTAAGAAGCTACAGATTCTCCCGAATTACGAATCAGAATATGAAGCAAGGCTGAATCTTGCACCAAAAGTGACGTTCCCATGAAAACTCTTTATTCATCATCTGTCATCAGAGAAATCCTAACAATCCAGACCATTCCCTATAAAGCCAACAAGAAATCAAAAAAGTGTTAGAGAAAGATTATTCCAAGTTTCAGCTCACACGAGTGATGGCTTTGCTTTTAGGGCATGCTAAGCTATTGCATTAATTTATGAGAATGAAAACAGAATCTGCTTTGCCAAATGATAAAAGAGTTCAGACAGAGAAATACAGTATATTTCCTTTTATTTCTAGTTTTATGCAGAGTTTGAAAGTGTCCAAATGCAAATTTGCAGCTAGCATACAATAACAGAAAGGCTGCACGTGATTGTGTCTTTTAAGTTAAGGATAAGGACTAATATGCAAGGTTTGAAGGTCCCTGATCCAAAGTTCAGTTCTCAAAGTCTCCTCTCCCAATTACCAGAAATAGCAGAAATATCTGAAATCAATATTCTCCCAGATCCTACCTCCTTGGCTGCTTGCAAGCACATTCCAGTTTGGCCATCCAGTGGTACCCTTCAAGGAAGGGAATGCATAGTAGAAGTGCTTGCATGTACTCCAAATGAAGCACTTACAAGGTTGGCTCTGTCAGAAAAGATCTATTTGAAAGCTATCCTTGTATTTTGATGTAGATCTCCTTGAGAACCAAATGATGTCATTGAAGGAGATTGAATTTTGGCCCGTTCGTTTGTTTATTTTACACATTTGTATAAGCCCCCACTTCACAAGAAAGTGAAGTGGTGTAAAATGCTTCATAAAAATACATAAGAAACCATCAGAATTTTTAAAATAACGTAAAAAGGTACCTAAAACAAGAGAGGATTATAATGACACTCTAAAGGAGCCATTGCAAAATCTATCCAGTCCCCTAAGAAGACCCCAGGCCTGATAACATAGTCAGGACTTGAGGGACTTGAGGAAAGTTGAGAGGGATGGAGTTAATCTCACTTCTTGGGAGAGAAGATTCCACAAGGCAGGCACAGCAACAGAGAAGTCCCCCCTCCTGGGACCCCCCCCCAATATAATTTCATGGCAGATGGGACCCACAGCATGCCTTCTCTGCCAGACCAGATGGGGCAGGCAGAAGTAATCAGGAAGAGGCATCCCTCAGAAAACCCAGCCCCATGCCATAAAGGGCTTTAAAGGTCAAAACTTTGAATTGGATCAGGAAGCAAACTGGCAAACAGTGCAGCTTGCAGAGCTGAGATGTAACATGTATCACTCCAAGGGGCACATATAATATATGGGCTACAATTCTATGTGTAAGAAGTCTATTTCTTTCCCCCCCCTGAAACCTTTCACAGTATCTTTTTCAGATTTTTTTTAAAAAGCGAGTTTTCTTTCTGGGATTACAGCCAACTTGATAGGATATATGAAAATATTATGAATGGGCTTTGATTAGTGCTAGTTAAAACCCAAAAGATGTGGAAGACATCTTGTAAGGAATCTGCCTAGAGAAACTGCAAACTATTTCTATCCATGAAAAATAATTAGGTAGAAAATACTGAGGATTGTTTTACATATGCATGAACATTCTCTGCTTTTTCTACAGATCAGCTTAGTTCATGAACCAATTCTACTTAAAAGCATTGTACTGCTGTGATTTGAAAATTAAGTTTGTGGTGTTAATAGCCCCATCAGCATACAGCTATTGCTTGGTGCTTTGATTGTGAAAGGATCTGATCCACCTTTCTAATTGTTTGGTTTGTCATTTATGTTTCTAACTCTTAGAAATATATTTCAGTTCAGGAAAAGGGCACAATTTTTTATGTTATTTTCTCTCTCTTTTGTTTAGTGCCTCCTCTCTTTTTTTGTAATTTTCTAATTTGCTGCCGATAATGAAAGACTCCCCAAATGTGCTATATTTTTTCTTTAGTAAGTCAGAAAGTAGGAGGAAGAACCTTCTCATTTTTATTGAATTGTTCCATTGTTATATATTGTTGTAATAGAGTGAGAACCACAAAGTTTATGCTCTGTGAAATAAATTGACGTTAATGTGCTAATTCTTTTTTGAGTAGCAGTGAATTTACTTTTGCCTTCCAAAACACTGGCCATGTATTTCTAATATAAATAAGGAGCATAGGTATAAAACATAAGTCCGTTGAATTCATTGAATTTACTTAACTTTCTGTGGAGCATATTTTTAATTTGTATTTCTTTTTTACATTTATTACTATGTATTGATTACATTTATTTTAACAGGTGAGCTATTACAACCAATTAAAATAACCATAGTAAAGAAAAACAGTTTAACTTTTTTTGAAAAGTAGATAGTATCATTGCTGGTAAATGATTGCTATATTGTTATTACTAATGAATCCTATCAAGTTCCTGTTATGAAAAAACAAAACCTGAATTAAGTCATAAATTCAAAGAAAACTGCTTAAACAGCTAAGGTATTAGATATGTCTTAATTTGTAAAGTAGGTTATAGTTCACGTGAAAAAATGGTTCATTCCATAGAACAATAATAAAATGAGTCAAAAGTACTTCAGATCTTGCAGCAGACCTCTTTGCTATTCTTAGAGCAACCCATCCTTTTTTCAGATTTGTGTATGAACCTGGAAAAAGATGTGACTGCTTTATTTATTTTTCAAATTTGTCCCTGCATGTTCTTGGCAAATTTGAATCATAATAAAACTATATTAAGAAAAACAGATTTAGCAATAATAATTAAACCAATTGTACTGAAAATAAGAACAGCCATTAGTACATGTCTGTGGAGATTCTCAGTCATCCAGGTCATGGTTATCCCAAAGGTGTTTTTTCAAGAAGTTTCTTGGATGAGAAATGAAATGTCTTCAAAGAAAACAAGAAAATCCAGCTGCCTCTTGAAAAAGCACCTTTGGGACAGCCATTAGTACAAACATAAATGAGCTTCAGACCCAGGAAACTACAGACCAATCAGCATACCATCAATACCTGGGAAAATATTGGAAAAGATCTGTGAACCTCTAAAAGCAAAGTTATAGTTAAAAACCAGCACAGGTTTGTTAAAAACAGATCATGCCAAACCAATCTTATTTCATACTTTGACAGAGTGACTAAATTAATAGACCATCTAAATGCTGTGGACATAGTATGCTTAGACTTCAGCAAGGCATTCAACAAAGTGGACCACAACCTACTTCTTGGTAAGCTAGAAAAATGTGGGATAGACAATATTACCACCAGATGGATTTGTAACTGGCTGACAAACCGTACTCAGTGAGTAGTGCTTAATAGTACTACATCTACATGGAGGGAAGTACCGTATTTTCCGGCGTATAAGACGACTTTCTAAACCCTGAAAATCTTCTCAAAAGTCGGGGGTCGTCTTATACGCCCAGTCGTCTTATACGCCGGAAAATACGGGTATTCAGGCAGGCTTCCAGAGGTTGGCTGGCAGGATGCAGGTAACCCCTCCCCCCCGTCCTGCTGCCTCCCACCGCACCGCGCCGCGTCCCGCGCCTCCGTGTCTCTGTGGCACAGAACTGCTGGCGTTATGCTTGGGCTGAAGACTTTTTCTTTTACAGATGGGGCGGGTGGGCCTGACATTCGCGCACAGGCAGGACCCCGCCCGCCGAGCCACCGCTTCCCCATCGCCCTCCACGCCAGCCTGCTCCGTCTCCAGACCTCCCAGCTGACGGGCGCAGGTCCGGGGGTCGCCAGCTGACGGGCGCAGGAGTTCGGCGCTGCAGCGGCCTCCCCTTCGCCCTCCGCACCGGCCAAAGCATTGCCTGACGTTCCGGCCGACGGGCGCAGGTCCGGAGGTCGCCAGCTGACGGGCGCAGGAGGTAGGCGCCGCCACGGCCTCCCAGCCGCTTGCTTCTTCGCCTGGAGCAGTTGCAAGGGCTTGCATGGTCGGCGGCGGCAGGGAGCGCGTCAGCGGCCCTTGGGGACCATGCAAGCCCTTGCAACTGCTCCAGGCGAAGAAGCAAGCGGCTAGGAGGCCTTGGCGGCGCTTACCTCCTGCGCCTGTCAGCTGGCGACCCCCGGACCTGCACCCGTCAGCTGGGAGGTCTGGAGACGGAAACGGCTGGCGTGGAGGGCGATGGGGAAGCGGTGGCTCGGCGGGCGGGGTCCTGCCTGCGCGCGAATGTCAGGCCCACCCGCCCCATCTGTAAAATTAAAAGTATTCCGCCCAAGCATAACCTTTAAGTATTTTAAGGATCTTTGAGAGGGAGAGAGAAATAGAGGGAGAGAAAGAGGGAAAGAGAAATAGAGAGAGGGAGAGAAAGAGGAAAGGGAGAAAGGGAGAGAGAAAGAGGGAGACAGGGAGAGAGAGAGAGAGAAAGAAGGAGGGAGAGGGAGAGAGAAAAAGAAAGGGAGACAGGGACAGAAAGGGAGAGAGAAAGAGAGAGGGAGGGAGAAAGAAAGAGAGAGGGAAAGAGAAAGGGAGAGAGAAAGAAAGAAAGGGAGAGAGAGAAAGAAAGAAGGAGAGAGATTAAATTAGTAACATGACTGGTTGTTCAGTGAATCTGGTTTCCCCACTAACTTTGCTTGTCACAAGGTTGCAAAAGGTGATCACATGACCCTGGAACAATGTGACCATCATAAATAAGAATCAGTTGCCAAGCATCCAAATGTAAATTACATGACCCTGGGGATGCTGCAGTGGTCATAAGTGTGAAAAATGGTCATATGTCACTTTTTCCAGTGCCGTTGTAACTTTGAACAGTCACCAAGCAAACTGTTGTAAGTTGAGGACTACCTGTACTTTATCACTTTTTTCCATTTTTTTTTGTCATCAAGCTTTTGACACCTTGCTGGGTGACTGGTGGTACTCGAATGTTGCCATATTCTAAAAGTGGTACAATCGGTGAAAAGGTTGAAAAGCCCTGGCTTAGAAAACAAACAGCATGGCAGCTCCCATGGGTTTATTGTCTTATCCTTCCTTTCAGCTTTAGAATGAATTAGGAAAAGT
>NW_015387286.1:227218-257990 GCF_001527695.2 Protobothrops mucrosquamatus | reverse complement strand
ACCCAGTCGTCTTATACGCCGGAAAATACGGTAAGCAGTGGGGTACCACAAGGTTCTGTCTTAGATCCAGTACTCTTCAATATCTTCATAAATGACTTAGATGAGAGAATAGAAGGAGAACTCATCAAATTTGCAGATGACACTAAGCTGGCAGGAATAGCCAACACCCCAGAAGACAAACTCAGGATCCAAAACGACTTGAACAATGGGCCCTATCCAACAAAATGAAAATTAATGTGGAGAAAAGCAAGGTTTTACACTTAGGCAGGAAAAACCAAAGGTACAAGTATAGTTTAGGCAAAACCTGGCTCAAAAACAGTAACTATGAGAGGGACCTTGGAGTCCTTGTGGATGATCACTTAAATATGAGCCAGCAGTTTGTGGCAGCAGCCAAAAAGGCAAATACAGTCTTTGGTTGTATAAACAAAGGCACAAAATCACATGAAATATTTGTACCACTTTATAAAGCCTTAGTAAGGCCACATCTGGAATACTGGATCCAGTTTTGGCCACATTATAAAAAAGATGTCGAGATTTTGGAAAAAGTGCAAAATGCAAAAAAGAGCAACTAAGATGATTAAAAGCCTGGATTTGGGTTTGACTAGTCTAGAGAAAAGAAGGACTGGGGAGACAAGATAGCAGTATTCCATTATTTGAAAGGCTACCACAAAGAAGAAGGGGTCAACTTATTTTCCAAAGCACCAGAAGACAAGACAAGTAACAATGGATGGAAACTAATCAAGGAGGGAAGCAACCTGGAGTCAAGGAGAAACTTCCTAACAATGAGGACAATTAACCCATGGAACAGCTTGCTGTCAGAGTTTTTAGATTGCATTTAAAGGTAATCAAAGAGGCTGATGCCTAAGGCAATTTCAAAAGAAACACCCCAACACTCTGGTTACTACATGGAAGGCTCTGGGCCTAGTTAATTCTAAGCAGACTTTCTTTGTTAATAGCACTCACAAAACTTGCTAGTTGTTAAAACAACCACATTTTTAAAAATTCTCACAAAGAAGCCTGCAGAAAGGCTGAATTAATAAATAATAAATAAAGATGTGCTGTTTGTGTGAAAGGTCAGAAAACATTTTAAACTCATTTAAGAAGCATGCACATTTTTATGTGGTGATTTCTTCCTCTTGTCCTACCCCCCATCAAAGTTGTTACTGAAGCTTATGAAGATTCATTTAACTGATGATAATGTAAACCTATGTTACCTATCCAGCTGGAATCCAAATTTATGGTTCATTGATTAATTGGGTTTACATTTTCAAAGCAACATGCATATTGCTCAATCCTCCTATTTAGCAACTCTGTGAGGTAGGAAAGTCAGGGCAACTTGAGCTTCTGTGTTGGCAGGTGGACAAGGATATACTGTAGGTCTCTTCATTTTGTATCCAATACCACTTACTACACTGGTGTAATTCTAAAAATAATCCTACACTGTATATGTACTGTATAATCAAAAGGGCCCATAGTGAATTTAAAAAGATTTGCAGTTTAGATCGCTTGATTTTATTTCTTATTATATGTGTGGTATTTTCTTGTTTTTATTAATACAGCACTGAGCATTTGAATAGTAATCAAAAATTAAGGCTTACGTCATTTCTCATTATAAAAAAATACAAGCTCACTATGCAGAGCTATGGGTGGGTGAAGCTTTTCCTGTCATTTTTTTAGCTGTTCAAAAGGTCAGCATAAAAAATGTTCTAATACAAAGCAGTTCTTGTCTGACTTTGCTAATGTGACATTTGGAGCAAGGTTGTGTCAGTGTGATGTGACAGCAGGCTAACATTGCCTGGCATTAACAAATAACATTAGGTCTAGCTAGGAGACCAAAAGCATTCACATCCAATAAATCCTGCAGTTTCTCATCTAAATGTGGAGGAGAAAATCTTAGCTAAATATAGCATTTTCAATGTTAACACCCCAAGCACAGTCCAATTGATCTTGGATTTTCACTTTAGTGGGTCAAACCTTATCTCCCAGATAGCTCTACAGTATTTAAGAGGTTGCTTTATTGAATGTTCAATTTGCCAAGTGACAAGAAGATGATTTAGCATATTAGCTGTATAAATTATGGAATCCTAGTGTCATCAAGAAATAGTGTGACTTTAGGAATATGAAAAATAAATCGGTCTAGGACCTAAGCAGTTAAACTTGAGAGCAGATCGTTCTGCATTCTGCACTGTGTATTGCACTGATTCACCATCCATGCCTGTAATTGTTCAAGATTATTTTTAAGTATTAATTTTTAGGCATATGGCCTCTTCATGGTGATTGACCTTAGTTTGATACTGCAACAATGAAATCAGCTTTTTATATAGTTTAAAATGTTTATATATTTTGGCAAAACGTGAGGTGATGCACAGAAAAATAAGGCAACCATTTAAAAAGCATTTTACATCTAAGATTTTTACTATAATTTCACCAGAAAAAGGCATTCTGTACTTCTGTAATGAGATCAGCTACCACGAGCTGTCAGAATTCATAATAATAAAGGCTGTTGGCACTGCTGGATATCTGGAGAAAGGGTATGAAAAAAGTTGTATCCCCTTTTTATTTCTAGCACAAGGAATTCATCTCTCACCATACATCACACACACACATATTGAGATATTTTATTGAGAATCAGGTTTGGCAAATTCAAGGTGGTGTCCAAAGAGCTATCAGTGTTTGTATCAAATTTTACTTATCCTTTCTTGGTATTTGAATGAAACAAACTTTAAGCAGCTATAGTGCCAAATGAAAAAGAGTTGCTGGATGCTCTGCCAATTGATATGGCTAGAACTTTTCCATCTTCCATCAGTGTGTGTCTGAAGTGATAACAGTTTCTAGAAATTATGGTAACATTTCAGGCTGCATAAATAGTTAATGAGGAAAGTAATTATAGCTGGGATCCTCAGAACACTGAACCGTTTCCTTCTCTGCTGTAAAGGAAGAACTTCTCTTTTTTAGTTTACTCAGCTTAAATCTCTAACAGGAGCAAAACCATGATTGAAGTGTGCTGTCCAACTAAATATATCAATGGATTGGCCTTTAGGCTTTTAACACAGAGCAAAAGTATTCCCTAAATACATGCTGTCAGTCTGAAGAAATCCATTTCTTGCCTTCTTTAGCTCTCCTGTGCAAATCAGCACTATATCGGATATGTATACTGGTTTTTTAATGTATGTCGGTAGACATATCCCAGAACAATAGACTGGATAAATAGTTGGTCTTCATTGTCCACATCCTGCACCACCAATGGCCCATTGTTATCCCCAAAGTGTGCTCAATTAGCACTTGTTCTTTTTCTGAGGAAAAAAATGTAGAAGAAAATACACATCTCCTGCTTTGCAATAGAATCCCAATTCAGCAGGTTAACCAATTCAAATGTCATGGGTGGTGGAAAAACAGAAAACAGCAGCAAAACCAGAAGCGCACAGCAGGATTAACCAGGCTACTCCGCTCTTTGGATCATAAACTGGTCTCTGCGGAAGAAACAAAATATTTTAGTGAAATCAAATATGTATACAGATCTTTCCAGGCATTAGTACTGGCAGTCTTGTTGTATGCATTTGAGAGAAGAACACTGTTAAAAGCAGACCAAAATAAACGTGATATTTTCCTAATGTGCTATCTACAGCACATACTGGCATGACTGTCTTAAGAATGATAACATCATACTGAGATGCAGTGATTAACTGTCAGTTATACCATAGGTGAAATACAAGAATGCAGATTCACACGGTTTGGACATATATAAAGAATGGCAGAACATTGCATGCTTCTAGACTACTTTGGAAAAAAATGGTCTGCACTTTTGAAGGTGCTGAACAGCATGAAAGAATATGTTGGCAAAGCAAATTTAAGACGATATGAAAACCTAAGCTCTATTTGAATAATGTGAAACAAACAGCCCTCAGTCAGAAAGCATGGAAACTCATTATAGGAAATAGGTTTCAGAGGAGGAAGAACAGATTGGTGCTGACATTCTAAACCAGGGGTGTTAAACTTGCAACGTCATGTGATGTGTCGCGACGTATCGTGACTTTTTTTCTATTGCCGGCAGTGGGGTGGGTGCGGTTTCGGCATGATGCATCCAGCCCACAGGCCAGCAGTTTGATATCCCTGTTCTAAACTATATAAAAATATATATAATCACAAGAAATGCTTAAACATGCTTGTTTTAACGCTGACTAAGAATTCCCATATGTATTCTTAAATAGGAACAAGTTATAAGTGTCCTGTTCTATCTTTGCAGAATGATTATATGAACTTTTGCCATTGTGACTTATTTGGCCAATTATTATCTCCTGGTAAAATTCCTGTTCAAGCTGCTGCTTTTATTCTGCAATCTCAGATTATCTAAAGCAGACATGTCAAACACAAGGCCCGGGGGCCGGATGCGGCCCGCAAAGTGGTTTCATGTGGCCCAGGAAGCCATCCTGGAAAAGTGAGGGAATGGCCCCCTCTGCCTTGGCCCTGGCCTAGGCCGGCCGGGAGCCAATGTACAATTTTGTTGTGGCCATCTATGCTGAAATGCATTCAGTCTTGGCTCCACAAGGCCATCTGGAAACAGCGAGGAACCAGCCCCTGCCGCACTGACTCTGCCCCCTGGGTGCATGCTGGGGAGCTGTCACCCTTTGTGAGGAATGAAGAAATGCACCATCACCTGGAAGTGGCCAGCAAATGGCCCTCGCCTACTTCAACTATCTGGCTTAATGGGCTCCGGGAGAGGGGTTTCGGCAGGCAGCGGGGCGCTCTCCTCACAGTGCCGAGAGGCTGAGCTGGGCAGCACGAATCCAAAAAGAAGCATGACGACGTCCAGCCCCCAGCCTGCCCAGTTTCGGCAGGCAGCGGGGCGCTCTCCTCACAGCGCCAAGAGGCTGAGCTGGGCAGCGCGAATCCAAAAAGAAGTGTGAGGCCACCCAGCTCCCAGTCTGCCCAGTTTCAGCAGGTAGCAAGGTGCAAAGCTGACGAGCTTCGCACCACCCGGCTCAACCTCTCAGCTGGTAAATGGTAGGAAGAACCATACCCCTTGTGGAACAATGGCTTAGCATGGTGCTACTATTGCTTCAAGGATGCATTGTTATTATAAGTTAGATGTTGGTGGGGCTCTTGGGTAAGAGTGATATAGTTCTCCAAATAATCAAGAGACTCAGCTGATGTCAGGCTGTCTGAAGATTGTCTGTATATAATCTGAGGCCAGGAACTCAGATCATTTGATTTAGATCAGGGGTCCATTTGGCTCAGTAGTAAGTACTTTTTGTTGGGATTGGCAGCAATCCTCAGTATGTATTTTTTGAGGGAAGACATTTAACTGGACAGAACTGGGAAATGATTTCAATGTAAGGGTATTCTGGCTGTGGCACCTGCCACCCCATTGGTTGCCAGGATTGATTCAGAGATTTAACTCATTAATGGTAGAGCAGTCATTCCTAGCTATCTTTGCCTCTCTCTTCTGCTTAAGTCCATTTGAACAGTTCTCTTTTGGAGATAAGCCTAAAGCATAGTATGAGTAGAGAATCTCATATATTATGAACCTACCATTGTCTTGTTGCAGTAGACCCACAGTTTCCTTTTTTTCTTTCTTTTACTAATGACATAGCAAAAAAAGCCTTTTTGTTGTTTTTAGCTTCCTTAACAAGTTGACATTTCTTTTGTGCTTTAGCCTTTGCAATTTTGTTTCCACAGATATTAGCTTGCTTGCTAATTGTACGGATCTTGTATTTTTTAAAACATGTCTCTTTTAAATCTTAGCTCAGTCAAAAACACACTATGCGCCCTCATTGGTTACCTAAACTGCCCTCCTGTGTTTTTTTTTCTCAGTCAGTATACTTCTAGTACCTTATTTTTGAGACGTTTTTGAGTTTCTTACATTCTCTTTGACCTTTCTGTCATTGTGATTCCACTTAATACTTCTCTTGTCGAAATAAGCTTTTCAGAAATCTAGTCAGCATGTATGGCTATGCTCCAATTTCTCATTTTGCAGTATCTTAGGTCTCCAAATAATGTAGTCACTTTCTCCAAGGTTCCTATTGCTTTGACCTCTTCAACCAGCTTATCAGACTCCTATTAGTCAGTTCAGCTGAAAGAAGGAACTTCATAAAGTCATCTTTAACAATATTAATTGAAACGATAAGAGATAAGGTCACCCAAATTAATGATTGGATTACTTTCAATTTAGAATCCAATGTATGCTTTAGTTCCTTAGATGGGAGAGTTTTTCAGTATTTTCCTAATGGTTGTTTTTTTTTTTGTGAACTGATGAAGATTTCTTTTTCAAAATTTTAGAAATTGAAACAGTCAGTAAGTCCAGTAAAGAAGTTTGGGGGTATGAAGTCTTGGCCTAGTTATATTACAATGGTCCTACTTGAAAGTTTTGTGATATGGGCATTATTCAGATCCTCTGTCTGTCTTGTAGTCTATAATATACATCCTCAATAAAATTGTTGTTGTTGTTTCTCTCTTGTATTCTTACTTAAATGCTCTTGACTGGACACTTGTGTCCAAAATCAATATACCTATGCAGTTTCTTTACATAAAATGCCATTTCTTCCTTTTTGTCTGGCCTTTTCCTTTTGAATAAGTTATACCCTTCAAGCTTTGCAATCCACTCATATGTTCTACAGAGTTTTAATAATGCCTCCTGTTCACCTTCCTATATTAGAATGTACAGTTCTTATGTCTTCTCATACTCTGCATTTGTTTAAAGGCATTGGAATATTTAGGGCACATAACTTAATCTATTCATTCCTGCTTAATATTGGATGCCTTCACATCAGTGTATCCCTCCAAGCACTGGATGTTGCACTATTTTCCAAGCTCTCTTCTTGTTCCTATCCTCATAAAATTTACTTTAAAGCCTTTTGGGCTAGGTTTGAAAGATTTCCAAACACATTCTTCTTAGTTCTTGTGACATGCAACCAATTCAGTTATGACCAACGAATAAAAGTCAATCTCTCTCATTCTCGCAAAGCCTGCTGAAAAGCCTTTTTTATTCTCTGCCCTCAGGGTAGTATCAGTAGCATATCAGAGACTATTGATGTATTTCTGGCTATTTAAAATTGAAATTGTATTTATTCTTCTCTAGAATTTCTGTATCTTTTTTTGTATATACTATAAGTTAAATTAATAGGGTATATAATCTTTGTGCACTCTTTTCTCTATACTGAACCATTTACATGTTCCTTATTACATTATAACTGTTTCTTCCTGGCTTTTATGCAGGCAGAATCCAGCACAATTGTATTTTTAAGTTTTATCCACACTTGGTATGATCTATAAAGTCCACATTATATAGACAGACAGCTGAATATAATCAATAAGGCAAAAGTAGATATCTTTTTGGAGCTCAGTTGTCTTTAGCGGCATGAAGTTGGATGCCTCCACTTTGCATCTGGCAGTTCTTATTCCAATCTTTAGTGTTATCCTAACACATGAGATAAATGCAGATGTTAAAAGTTTCTTTAGCCCAAATCATTTTTTTGTGGTGGAATATAAATTAATTTTTTGCAATCCCTTGACTACCATTGTGTTTTTCTGTGATTGTTTAGAAACTGCAAGTGGTATTTTAATTGCATTATATTGCGAGGTTTTAAACATTTTGGCTGGTATTTCATTGACTTCTACACCTTTGTTATTAGCAATATTTTTAGGGTTTATTTAACTTCACTTTAAAGAAAATGTGACTTTGTTTCCCTGTTTAAACTTTTATACAGAGGTTTTGAGGTGGGGGATTGGTACAGTCCTTGTTTTATTTGTGCCATTTCTTCTTTGTATTATTATTACTATTACTATTATTATTTTACCATACTTGAAGACCATTAAGAATCTGGGCCAAACAAAACAAGAAAGCAACTATAACAAAATAATAGAAAAATACAAGAAATGCATGGTCAAGATGAATGCCTGCAGTCAAATGCCACTGAAAACAAAATACAAGGATCTGGAATGAGGCAAATCTTCCATTGGAGAAAGAGAGCACCAGAGAATTGAACCACTATGGAAAAGGCCTATGTCTAATAAATAACCCACCAACATCTCACTGAGGTAGGGGCATTCTGGACAATCTCTCTATAGATGTTTGGCCATGACAGACAGATTGAAATTTGGTAAACCATTGCCTGATGTAACCTAAAACTACACAGCAATGAAGATGATGGATGATAACTGGTTTCTTAAATTGGGCCCAGACGTTTCTTGGTAACCAATGTAGAATTGACATGATTCTACAGTGACAAGATTAACCTGCCAGCAACCTTGCCACATCATTGTGAATCAATTGCAACTTACAGATCATTTCCAAAGGCAAATAAAGCATGTTACAGTTATACAGCCATGTACTAATAAATGTGTGATAGGCATTAGATAATAGAACTAAATCCTACAAAACAGACAAAGTAGTAACTAATGACTTGAGCCTGAACAGTACCACTGTAATATAGTGTTCTCAATTTCCAGGGTTTGCAGATGGTCCAGAAGGGTACTGTAGTTCATTATATTCTATACTATTGAGATGTCTAGTAGAACAAAGAATGACAGCACTCACCCATCTAGATCCCAATGAAGTTCACTGATCAGAGTAAACAATGCTTTTTCTATTCCTTTATTCTTGAATTCTCAATGGCTGGGAGGAATCCTGTTAATCCATTTCCTTTAGAATTCTCTGCAATAAAACCCTTACCTCTTCTCCACAACCTCCCTAAAATAGGAATATTGAAGACTGGAGAATATCATAAAAAAATTCTGGATTGTGACAGAGTGCACAATCACCTTCTTCAAAATAACAGCATTACCCTGTCCTTCAAAAGTATGTTTCTGGATCCAACTACTCATGCCTTCCCAAATGCTAAAAAGATTCAGGAAGTTTTGAGTGTGGTATGCAGATGGTAGCATTCATATTACAGATAACTTAAAACATTTATACATTTCCTTGTCTTGTATGAGCTCCAAAGAAATCCAGATAGTAAAAGAAGATGCCATCTTGCTCACCATAGTAGAGTCTGGTCAACTGGCATCTAATCTGGAGCAAATAGGAGCAATTTTTTCTGGTGTGGAATCCACAATTAATCTGTTAAGTCTAACAGGTGCTTTGTACAACCTATCTTTCCCTAAATGGATCCAGGTTAGTTTGAAAATGACTGTTTTCAAGAATGTTGGATGCAATAAGTGCAATAAGCAGACACATAATGGGGAATAAACCAGCTGTTTGCTGACTGTACTCACAGCTCCCAGTCCCAAGCAGGGCTGTGGGAACCAGTGTGTTCCTTTTGATGTGTATTCCCCACTTTATGCCTGTTTTACTCTCTCATAATCCCTTCCTCTCCAATCTCTCCATTCCGCATGGGCGAGGGGGAAAATGGATCGGGCTTAGGATAACGCTGACGGTAATGATGGTGATCATGTGACTGATTTGTTGGAGGACATAATGTGAGCATTGGTAGCAAAGTTATTTTTTCAGTAGCATTATAATTTTGAATGGTCACTGAATGAGGCAGTCAGTAAGTGAGATCTACCTGTACTTCCATCTTTATCTTTCATTCTAATCCTCCTTTATTTTAAATTGGCAACTATCATCAGTCCCTGATTTACATTATGAAATAGGACAGTACAAGTTAACTTGCGTAGGCTTCATAAAATATCGGAGCACTGGATAATAATGTCTTCATATCCTCCTATTCTCTGTTGCCTTTTCCTTGATTTACCTGCCTTTTAGGGATAAGTTCACATTTCACCCTTTGATTGTTCGTTTTTCTTTAAACAATTAATCTTACTGTGATGTAAGCAATGTGTTACATTTTTTTCTTTCCCCCCTGGCCATCTGGTCTTTTGCTAAAAGAGAACATCTGGCATTGGAAGAGATGGGTCCCATGTGACAACTGAAGCCAGGAATTTTCTCTGGTTTCCTAAGAAAGCCCATGGGATTTCCCTTCCAGCCCTGTGATCTTATGAAGCCTGCATTTTCATTTGGAATTGATAGCTGTTCTATTAGGTAGATCAGATTTAATCAACAGCTGTAAATGGTACTTAAGAAAATCATCATAGCAAAGTGGGTCAACGTGATTTGGAAATGAGTCAGGCCTTTGGGAATCCTGCCCAATCATTTGTTTTAATAAGTATTTCAAGGTTTTAAAACTGGCTTACTAGTTTTAATCAGTGAAACCCATACTGTACTGAACTACCCAAGTATATATATAAAAATAGTCATTAAGCACTAGTCCACAGAAGCAAGCTTTTTAATTGCAAGCTATCATTATTTTATATTTTTTCCAACGATTTTACATTTTTAATACACCCAGTAAAGTACATCATTTGCTATATCTACATCTATGCATTTTAAATGTAATTAATTTTATATTTGCAAATTACATTATGGTTTGTATCAAATATTAATTTGATATGTGTAATAGTAAGATTACACAAAATACAAGGAAAAAACCCTCTTAAAATTAAAATATGTTTGAGGAAAAGTATGCATGATAAAGACATTTTTTAAAATTTTCCTAACTTTATATATTTATATTTTCTTTAATTTGTTTTATTTATATCCTGCCTTCTACTCCAACTACCCAAAATGCCTAATAAGAATTAAAGAAGAGAATACATGTTTTAATTAAAAGTAATGCTAAAATTACTAAATATTAATCTTAGTATAAGTTTAATTTTGATCAACATACCAATTCAGACACAGAAAGAAAGAAAATGGCAGGTACTTTTAGGAATCTCACTTATAGAAAGTGCAGTCTTTCTTTTAAGACCTGTTGCTGTTAGAGGTTCAGCTTTAAATATATGTTTAACTTTCCCACTGAAATCAAGATTATGTATAGTCAAAATTGTGTTATTAGAATGCAAAATGCAATGAGGAGAACTCAAATTTTCCTATGTCCAAATATCTAGTCTTCTATATTTCTTTTTAGATTCTTTAATTATAGGATGGACCCTTGCTCAAAACCAAAGCTTAGATAGATAGATAGAGAGATAGAGAGAGATAGGCAGATGGACAGATATAGACAGACAGTCCAATTACCATAATTTAAATGGATACACTACAATTTCATAAGACATGATCAGATAGCTTTTGTACAAGACTTTTGTGTCCGTTCTGTCTTTTAAAAGTTCTTAGTGTTTGTTTTTTACTGAATTTGGATGCAATAGTTTTTCAAATAGAGAATGACTTGGAATAGAGCAGTATCAAGTTTACTTTTTTTGTCTTTCTATTTTTACTTTACTTGAAAAAAGTTAAAATATAAAACTCCCAAAAAAATAAACAAACAAAAAACAAATAAAAAAATACAAAGCAAACAAGACATTGAAAAAAGTGCATTAAAAAAACCAATACATCTACACATATTATTCCTCTTAGTTGAATACTGATTAATACATTATTATTATATTATTCCCACCCCTTGTGAAACAGACTCTCAAAATGTTTAAACTACTAAATCTATTTGCAAATTATTGACCAGTCATCTATATACTATATTAATAACAAAATAGTTAACAGGGAGAACAATAATAAAAAGGCAAGGTTAAAGTTTTAAAGCCCTATGCTAGCAAATTATTATTATCATCAACCTATAGAAAATTTACCACAACATCCTATCAATCCCAAATTGTCCCAAGAGTTAAGAATAATTTGCCCTGGATCAAATATCCACGTTTGATTCTTAACACCATCTCTTATCAATTGCTGTCCAGTTAAATATAATAAATTCAGTCTCCACAATCCTTCTGTCTTCCCAACAAACTCCAGATGAAAATGATTTCCGATTAAGTGTGATAAATCCATTCCCCAATCTCCTTCAATCTTCTTAGGGGAAACCAATTTATCACCTCTCCATTCAATCAAGCTTCTGTTGTAAAAAAACGCAGGCTTGAACTTCACAGAGGTGTACATATCATTTGTGAATCTAATTTATCCACAGCTACATGCATCTGAATATTTTCGACAGACATTATCATTTCATCAAAAAAAAAAAAAGTTTTCAACTAAAATTTGCATGTTATCAAATGTTCTTAATGCTCTATAAAACTTAGCCAGCAAACTAAGAATGCTGAAGCAAAGTGAATAAATAAATGAAAATACAGGAAAGATATTTTCTGGATATTTCCATCCAAGATTAAAAGAAAAATAAAAAAAGATCCAAATATTTTGCAAATTAATAAAAATGCAAAAAAACTGTGATGAGAATAGAACAGAGCTGGAAGGGACCTTGGAGGCTTCTAGTTCAGCCCCCTGCTCAAGCAGGAGAACCTATACCATCTCAGACAGGTGACTGTCTAGTCTCTTGTTAAAAATCTCCAGTGATGGAGCACCCATGATTTCTGGAGGCAAGTTGTTCCACTGGTTAATTATCCTCACTGTCAGGAAGCTTCTCCTTAATTCCAGGTTGCTTCTCTCTTTGATCAGTTTCCAACCATTGTTTCTCATCCTTCCCTCTGGTGCTCTGGTGAACCCCCTCTTCCTTGTGGCAGCCCCTCAGATACTGGAATACTGCTATCATGTCTCCCCTATTTCTTCTTTTCTTTAGACTAGCCAAAGCCAAGTCCTGGAGCCGTTCTTCATATGTTTTAGCCTCCAGGCCTTTGATCATCTTAGTTGCTCTTCTCTGAATTTTTTCCAAACTCTCAACATCTTTTTTGTGATATGGTGACCAAAATTGGCTGTAGTATTCCAGGTGTGGTCTTACTAGGCTTTTATAAGTCTATTATTAATGTAAATCAAATGGAAGCACTTTCACCATCCATGAACATACCATGTTTCCTTACAGAGAAGTAAACGTTATTCAAAACAACAACATAAATCAAAGAGAAAAAGAAGAAAAAAGAACAGCTAGAGTCCAGCAGGAAGTTAAAATAAAATAAATCAGCATTCAACTGACCGATCAACTTTTAAAGAGAAAAAGCAGAGTAAAACAGAAGATTCAAAAAGTGAAGTTAAAACCCAGGCCTGCTTAAGAAAATGAACTACCAAGAGGAAGATGGATATCCAGTAACTTTCCGACCATTCCTACAGCAAACTGGAATCTTCAAGACTCCCCTTCCCAGGTGGGTCCATGGCCATATAAAAGCCATCTTGGATCATTCCTAAGTCTCCCATTCAAATCCAGGGAGCAGCACTGCCAGAGAACCAGCTTTGGCAGCAAAATCAGCAGATCATCAGCAAGAGAGAGAAAAAAACCCCTTACCGTTCACAGCCATCTTGGGGAGGAGTCCTCCTTCAACAGCACATATACTAAAATTGGAACAATACAGAGAAGATTAGCAAGTTTATTCTTTATAGTAGCAAACCAAATTTCCTTTTTTCAGAAAAAATATTGCTGAAAATATATTAGGAAATATATTCATTTAAACTTTGTTAATCATGTGTTAAAATCAGATGAAATATTTTAACCTTTTTAAAAGAAACTTTTATTAAACTTTATTATAAGGTAAAATACAAATACAAAAATGTATAATGTTAAAGAGAGAGGTAAAAATGAAAGAAAATAAAGAAGTGACTTCCAACTTTTTTCCATACAGTAGAATAGGGATCCCCAACCTGTGGGCCACAGCCCACTACTGGTCTGTGGTCTGTTGGCCACCAGGCCATGGAAATGGTTGGCCAGTGTGCATGCACTCCCCCCCACTCACGCTAGCACCGCTGCGAGCATTGCCTGGGCACTAGCGGCCCCATTTGTGCATGTGCATGGATATCAGTGGCCCCGTTTGCGCTTGTGCACGGTCTCCAGCGGTCCCGTTTGTGCATGTGTGAGGGCTCCAGCAGCCCCGTTTGTGCATGTATGCAGGTACTAGCGGCACTGCAAGCGTTGCGCAGGTGCACATGGTCCCGTTTGCATATGCGTGCGCAGGTGCGCACATAAATTTGCCTGCTCCTCCTTTTCCCTCCAGGCTGCCAACCGGGAAAGGTTGGGGACCTCTGCAGTAGAATACAAAAACAGTTACAGCATCAACCTTTTGCCTAACATTTTTAAATGTTTCAAGTCATTGCCGTAACAACAAAATCATTCTAATTGTCAGAAACTAAAATTAGAGTTTTATTTTATAAGTATCAGATTTTTTTTTCCCATGCTCTAGTGTGATCTTGGAACATGTGATGTATTAATTCCAAACAAAACAAGTTTTTAAAAGGTCATTTTTATTAACATGGCTATTCTTCTTCCTCTGGGATTAAGATTCTAGATTAACACTTATCATTAGTTAAAGTAGACCATATCCATCTATTTGCAACGTCAGCATCATCTGTTGAAAGTTAAAAATAAAAATACCATCCTGTGTGTTGTGAGTTTGGTTTGATCTAATATTAAGAAAACAGATGGCACTCTTAGAAACACTCTTACAAGAAGAATATGAATTAAGATTTTTCATTAATACTGTAGTCTCTGAAGTTTGATTTAGTATGTTCTAGGAACAGTTTTTACAGATGTGTCCAGATTTCTGATGGATAAATGTATGAGCTTTTCTTCAAAAATAATAGTGAAGGGAGATGCTGGCTAGGGAACTGTGGGAGTTGAAGTCCATACATCTTAAACCTGCCAAATTTGAGAAACACTGATCTAGTGATTAAAGTGCTAATTAGAAGCAGGGAAACCTGAGTTTTAATGCATGGAAGCCAAATGATGATTTTGGGCAGTTGCTCTTAGTTGTAAGAGAAAGGCAGTGACAAACCACTTCTGAAAACATTACCAAGAAAACTGCAAACACTTGACTTGAAAGTCAAATGTGTATTTCGTAGGTATTTGAATACAGTACATATTCAATTTGGAATGTGTACTTAAGGGTTAATGTATTTGTTTGGACTGCATTGTTTTCAGTGATATATTAGAGAGACCTGCCTATACATTTTGGTCCAGGTAGGCATAAATACATTTCTTTTTTAAGGATTTATATAGTTTACTTAGTTATTTATTTCTCACATTTATATGGCTGCCCATCTCGCAAAAAGCAACTCTGAGCAGCATATAACAATCTGTAATAACAATATATACAATGTATGGGACAGGCTGATATAATTGGAGAGAGGTGGTCCCTGAGATAACCTCAGATAGTTGCATTTAGGCAAATGATTCAAACAAAAACAAAAAAATCAGAGCAAAAAAAAGATTCTCATCATGTTGATTATTTTAACTTGGTGCGTGATTTTTACCATTCTGAATAAAGAATCCCAATTGACTGACTGATTGCATAACATTTGAATTCTTGATAAATACTTATGATTCCAACACAAACACATTACAAAGACATGTATTTTTATATACTAAACCTAGAATAACAACTACATGTGTCATTCAGCTTCGCTTTCAGAAAGTTTTGTTGTGCAATAGCAAAATCGATTTGTTGTGAGAGAACAAAATCCATAAAAAGTAAATAAAAAGTGACAAATGCCCAACTGCTGCCAGGTTATTAATTAATACATTAGAATACTTTATACGATTCAACCTTTAGGCAAAAATGCAAAAGAAAAAACACATCACTAAAAAAGAGAACAACCCCAACATGGCACATTTTTATAAAATTGCATATACTAATTAACTGATATGAAAAAATATAATTACTATAATTACAGTACAATTTATCAATAGAAATATTCTCTCTAATTAAGCTATTTGTATGTCTCCTTAGTATGTTGTCTAGATAGTAATGGCAATAATTAGGGCAGATTCAAATATTACTGAATATTTTTATTTTTTACAGTTTGTATCTTATTGTTCTGCTCCTATGGCACAAATGGCCCCTGATAGCTTTTCAGACAGAGATCTAATGTAGTATAGTATATAGGCTGATGTTTTGTGGGTTAAAGACTAGTGTTGAAGTGAACCTTAAGTTCTAACTTAGTTATGAGCTCTTTTGGTGACTTTCTCTCAGACTCCCCTCACAGATCATTCTAAGGATTACAATGAGGGAAACCTGTCATCCCACTTTGAAGAAAATGTTGTTACATAAATAAAATAAATGAACAGGATTGTATAAGGCCATTCCAAAAACCTGGTCACTCTTCCCTCCCGCCCACCACCTTAGCTGCTGTCACCAACTACCTTCTGGGAAGAATCCTAGAAGCTTCTTTGTTTTAAAATAGCTTTTACTATATTTTTGTTTACAGTTGTTTACATTATTCGTGAGCCATTTCGTATTAACTTGAACATGGAATATAAATAGTTTTAACAAATAAATAAATCTTTTGTGGAACAGAACAGATGGCATTCTGCTCAATCCTTAAAATATTCAGGAAGTTAAAAAGAGTTCTCTTCTTTGCTTCTCAAGTTTTAATCAGCCTGGAATGCAACCTTTCCTTGTATGATACAGAAAATAACTTGGGATTTTCTAGCAAGATGATGCTCAAAATTATACCTTTATAATTTTAGGCAATTTATAAATTTAGATAGGACAGTGGGTAGAGTGGGTAGACCATGTCCTATGACACAAGTTCATACTTCCAACAAATACAAAATAACCTGCATGCATCACAAGTCCAAACCCTGGCACCTACTTGTCTGTGTTATAGTATGTCAGCATAACTTTAAAGACATCACCATCATCCAAGCCGTGTGAGTTTCTGAGTGCTGGAGAGATCACAGGCTGATCCAGTCAGCCTTTACTCTGCACACAGAGTAAAGGGGTCCCCAACCCCCGGTCCATGGACCGGCACTGGTTTGCGGCATGCCAGAAACTGGACCTCACAAACAAACAAAGCCCGATCCACAGGATGCAGGCAGTACACTAAACCATGCCCCCTCTGGTCTGTAGAAAACTTCTCTCCATGGAACCGGTCTCTGGTGCCCTAAAGGTTGGGGGCCACTGCTTTACACCATAAGCAATCAAAGACTCCGGAACATCATTAATAGGGAACTACAGAAGATCAATAATTGGGAAAAATCTTGAAGGAACAGCCTTGTTTGACATCCTGGTTGTCTTCAAATTCTAAAGGCCAACCCATCAGATTGTCTTGGAAAACCCAAACATCCCCTACACACCTTCTAGATCTCCCAGGTGGTTGTGACAGACCATCTTTTTTAAATTAAGGTTATCATAAAATACAAATTAAAATAAAGTTAGTAGGGAATGGGAAAAGAAAAGAATGGGGAAGGAGAAGTGTAAGATAAAAGGGAAAACAAACAAAAAAAGCATTGACTTCCAACTTTTTCCAATGCAGTAAAATACAAAGTAAACCCAAAGGTGCTTTTTCAAAAGGCAACTGGTTTTTGTTTTTCTTTGAAGAAGTTTCACTTTTCATCAGAGAAACTTCTTCAATTCTGACTGAATGGTGGAGAATGGAAGGATTTATATTCCCTGTGGTCATCTGGTTGTTAGCACTTTTTCTGAGAATTGTTGAGGCCACTTGGAGGTTTATTTGTGCCCTTAGGGTCACCTGAATAGTGTAAATGGGTGTAGAATTGCTGGGGAATATTAATAAACTCACTAGACCACATTTACATGTGTGTGTGATAGAGAGAGGCAGGAACAGAGAAGGTCAGCCAGCATACTCGAGAGGAGAGAGCCCTGCCCATCGTGATGGGTTGCACCAGAAGCTGGCTATTTACCACAACAGACAGATTGAAATATCTTTCCATTTTTGTGCTCTACATCTTCAACCTGGTGACTTGATGCTGGGGGACAACAGGCTTTGACTGAACCCTGGCAAGACTGAGAGTCTTTAGGTGCATGGAGCCTCAAAATCCCAGTTTTTGTCATTCTTAGTTCTGGATGGGATTGTATTACCCTATTCAGATCCATTTCTCAATTTAGGGTTCTCCTAGAGTCATGATTCATGAAGAAACAGGTGGCGGGTATGACTGGGAGAACTTTTGCACAGCTCCAGTTTGTGCACCAGCAGCGACTCTTCTTGGATCTTGATTCCCTGAACTCAGTTACTTAAGCCCTAGTCATCTCTTGTTTGGACTACTGCAATGCGCTCTGCATGGGGCTATCCCTGAAATCCATTCAGAAGCTTCAGTTTGTTCGAAGTGCAACTGCAAGAACAGTTTTTGGACCACCTAGAATGGCCCATATTATACCTTTGCCCCATGAACTGCACTTGCTACCAGACTGCTTCTGGGTGCAGTTCAAAATGTTGGTTATGAACTTTTAAGCCCTTAATGGCATAGGTCCAGTTTACTTGATGAACTGTCTTGTCCTGCTTGGACAAGCCCACCTCACACTGGCAGAGAGAGAGCTCATTGCAGATCCCGTCGGTCAAAGAACTCTTACTATCGGGATCCAGAAGAAGAGCCTTCACCCTTTGGAATATTCTACCTTCCAAGATGAGATCTGCCTCCACCCTCCTACCCTGCCATAAGAGTCTGAAGACCTGGCTCTGCTGGTTGGCTTGGGGACCCAACGGGGGAATATCATATTGGAGGTGGCTTCTGGATTGATAGCACTTCCTCCCTCTCTCCCTGATTCCCCACCCACTCATCTTTTATTCTCATGTTGCTATATTCTCATTGCTTTCTTTCTCATTTATTATATTATTTCATTACTTTACTACTATTATGTTTATACTTTTTTCATTTCTCTTTTTGTTGTTGTAAGCCACCTAGAGTAGCCCCACAGTGAGATAGGTGGTGAACAGATTTAACAAATGAAATAAATAAATTTTGTAAAACAATTCTTTTAAATTATAGTTCAGTATAAATTTTAGAGCATTCATCTACATGTTTTTCCATTGCTCAAGCATTATATTATACCTAAAGTCCCTTGCCCATTGAATCATACAATGTTTCACATATTCATTTTCCAGATTTCAGTTTCAACAACTTGTTGAATAACATGTTCAACATCAGTACAAAATACAGTTTCAAATTCATTTTACAGATTCAGACCCATCACTTTTTTGTCTAGATTAAATCTTTCCTTCAGTTGTAAGTCAGTGACAGACATGTCCTTTTGATTCCAACTGTTGACGAAGTTAGTTCACCTTGTTTAAAGGATATTATTTTACCATAAGTCCACCAGCTTGGTCTCACCATCATTTCTTTTCTGAAGAAAGCTTCCTAAAGTGACACCCAAAATGGTACCTTAGGGGAGAATCTTATTTTATATCCATTCCAAACTCTTAGGATGGCATGCCTAACAAAATGATACTTAAAATCAGCATTTATTTTAACCCTGTCTTACCATAGGTAGGCATGCCATCCAAATCTTAATTCATAGCCCTCCAGTTCAGGTAACCTCTTATTTTTAAATGTCAATCAGACTAAATAACAAGCATCAGAATACAATTTTAGATCTGGTAAACCCAAAGTCCTCTTTTTTCAGCATCTTGCAACAATTTATATTTAATTATATTTATATTTATTATATTATATTATTATATTTAATTTTGAAACAACATAGAGTTTGTATTTGTCAGTGTCACCGCAAGGTATTTAACCTTTTTCTTCACCTTAAAACCTGGCCTCTTTGTCAAAGTTTCATAATCTTGAGTAGTCATATTCTTAACCAGCATTTTTGTTTTCTATTTATTTATTTTGAAACCAGCTAAAGCTCAAATTTAGCTTCTTCATCAGATATTTCATTCCACATTTTGAGTCTTATAGAAATATAATAAATCATTAGCAAAGGCTGTCCATCTAAAGATTTTATTTTTAATTTTTACACCCATTTTTTTCATCATCTCTAATATCTCTATTCCAGGACTAAAACAACAATGGAGATAAAGTACATCCTTCTCTCATGCCCTTTTGAATTTCACATGGCTTGGTTAAATCTCCATTAACAATAATATTTGCTTGCTGTGATGTATAAATCAATTTAACTCCTTGAATAAAATTTTCTCCAAAGTCCGTAACATAAAGACACAGTGCCAGACCATCTTAGTAGATCCTTCACAACGGAGTCCTTATGCTTAATTCTCAAGCAATATATACCAGTTCTGCTCCCTCATCACCACATAGTGGCTAGATGCAGGTTTATTTCAAGCAGATCTCATATTTATGATCAGCAGCCTGAGTGCATGGGACCTATAAACTAGCTACTCAAGCGCAATGTTGAAACCACTGAAATAAATTGGAATTGCACCAGTATGTGGGCCTCCTTCATCTGTATCATCCTATCCAATGCTGTCCACTTTAAACAAGGAATTTCATCTGGACATAGGCAGCTTTATGAAATAAAATATAATTCATTGTATTAGTCCCCTATAACTTACCTGTATTGTATATACAGGTATAACTTCATTGGCATCTGTATTTCTAAATAGGACAACTTTTAAAATTAAATGATGGGAATTATATTTATAAGCCTGAATCATTTAAAAAAATCTAGTCATAGCAAATAAAATGCTATCTAGAAATTAGATTCTTGTAATTATGACAATACTCTCTATATTGGAATGGATAACTTTAGGAGAGAGAACTTCCCATTGTGTAGGGAAAATAACACATGTAATTCTTATAGAAGAGAAACAGTTATTTTTCCCAGAATATAACATGCTATAAATTCCATCATGCTGTGCACCAAAATTAGAAATAATGTTCCGCTTGAAAGTTTCTGTCGGCTCTTGGACAATCATCAAACAGCCTTCCGTAATTAAACCTTTTGATCATAAGAATCTTCTGTTTTGAATCTGTCATTTACAATTAATATTTGACGATACTAGGAAATCAACAGTGTCAAAGCTAGTGCTGGAGGTAATAGGAAGAATCTTTAATTATAGTTGAAAAGAGTTGGTGTACTAAATAGTACTGTGAAAGTATGAACAAATAACATTAAATCTGTAACATACTTCCCCATTATAATGGAAGTTGTATTTTAAATGTTTATTTTTTTATTTTAGTGATAAATATTTAATGTTGCTATATTTATAGATGTATAAATAAATATAGTTAGCTTATGTCACCTTACATGTATTCATTCAATGACCATTCAAAGTTATGGCAGCACTGTAAAATTGATATATGACCAATCCTTGAAATTGTGACCACTGCAGCACCCCCACAATCACGGGGTGCCCAACTCCACATCACAGGGAGCCAAAGTCGATCGCTACTTGCAACCCTCCTTGCCAACTTCCCACAAAGTCTGCCCTGCAGTTGTTTTCCTATCTACACCACCATCCCACCCATGCACAGCCCACCCCAGCCTTCCACAACTTGTGTGCGGCCTGCACTGGCTTTCCCAGGGCTTCTCCTGACTTGCGCACAGGCTGCACTGGCCTTCCCCTGATCTTCTGACTCACACATGGCTTTCCCAGGGCTTCTCCTGACTCTCCACCCCTCCCCTTGTGGCACCCCTATCCTTTTTATCTGGATCTCCCACCTTTTCATGCTTAATGCCCTATGTATGCTGGGATTACATACTCAGATTAGCACCAAGGTAGACTTGGATTTTTTTTTTCGTTCTAAAGGGGGTAGATACATACCTAGATTTTGAAAGCTGAAATTATATCCCAAATGTTGTATGGCACATAGTATCCCGTATAATGATTCAAACCCATACATGAATCAAAGCCCCTATAATATTCATTATATATTATATAATATCGGTTTTTATGAGCACTCTTCCACGGTCCATGTTGCATTTCTTGGTTTAAACTACATGGTCCCATTGAATCAAATGCTGATTCTCTTATTAGTTTGAACTCCTGTTTTTTAATAGTTTACTGCCCCTATTATTTTTTTTCATGATTTTTCAGCAAGGTGGAAAATAAAATCCTAGCCAATCTGTGCTGTATCAGCTTCTTTATTTACTTTTTATTACTCCTAGGCTTAGAGAAAGTTAAAGCCAAAATCTGTCAAATTTCTTTAACATTGCACAGGGATGTTATAATCAAAGATGTATGAGTTCATTCTGGAAGTTCTTTCTACTTACAAACTGTTTATTCGGTCTTGTTTTAGTCAGCAAACTGTAGTAATTTATTTGGCTTATTTCAAAATTTTACCCCTTAGCAGTATTAAATGGGGGAGGACACAGTAGCATTCCATTCACTAAAAGATGCTGTTTTTTTTTAGTTAGAATGAACCTAGGACTCTAATTGATGTATTTTTCATAGCCCCTCCTTTGATCATTTACACGCAGGCATACCTTTATTACCTCCTAATAATCAAATAATCAAAGCAGCATATTTCCTAGCTTTAGATTGGAATTATACTGTTACCAATGGAATTGCTATATTTTTAGTTGTGCTTGTTTCCATAAGAAGATGTAAGATATCCTGACCTAATCTTAGAATTGTGACATGATTTTTTTAATTTTATTTATTCCATTTCTACTTTATTTTTATTTTATTTCTATTACCTATTTTCTCTGAAATATTTAGGTTGCATATGACTGGTCATTGATCGTAAATAAATATGTATATTTAATAACATTTATATGTTATTTATATATAATATTTATATATTATATGTTATTTATATATAATATTAATATAATATAATTTCTTGGTAGCTTGCTTAAAATATTAATCCACAAATTTAGCAATACAAGAAAATGTGTAATTTGTCAGTACATCAGGAAATATACAGCCAAGGAAAAATGCAATTGGGCAGCAGCATGCAACGTTGCTGACAACTCCATTCTAAGATTCCATTCTTCTGGGTCATGTGATTCAAAGCAGAATTACCATTAAGGTGTTGGGGAAAAAAATCATGCTTTTCACACTTTGTTTTCATAATTGACGCTTTTATTAGCTTTATCTAGTCACTACCTCAATTGAAAAGGGTACTTAGGCTTAATGTGCTTAAAATTTTCTTTTCATTTTTCATTCTTGATATGTCAGTGATACCTTTAATTATTCTTATCAATTGTCTGGCAGATAGGAAGTGCGATCTTACTCATTTTAATCATGCATATTTTTTTCTCTCTCTCTTTTTTTTTTAGACAGAATGATTAAAGATACTAATAACTTCTGTTAAACAGATTCATTATCCTGAAAAACAATTTTCAACTCTGCAAATATCTTGAATATTTTATGCCCTACAGTTGCCTTTTTCTCCATAATCACAGTATCTATTTCTGGTTACAAAAAAATGCCACTAAAGCAAATATGCCCTGTATTATTAAAAAGGACCTATCATTATCATCATCATTATCCTTTCAAAAATCAAACTTGGTTAACTATCAGTAATTTTGAAATGAAATTACATCCCCCAAATAATATAGCGATTTCAGCATATTTGGGAACATAATTTACAGTTTGTAAAGTAAAAAATAAAATAAAAAACATACTCTTACCCATAAAATAACCTTTAGAGCTTTCAAAAACTGTAAAATGTTTATAGAGAAGAAAAATTTAGATCATTTCATTGCTGGAAAAAAATCTAATTCAGTGGTAGGGGAGAAATGAATCTATTCAGGTACTATTAAAATGGGAATGCTAAGCATGTGAACATTCCTGATAATCCCTATTGAATAGCTCAGATAGTATTAGCCATTTTATGACAACCATGAATTCACTTCAACCATCTACAGGAGAAAAACTTTCATTCATATAATTGAACACATTGGCAACCTTACAAGTAGTTCATACTATAAGATCCTGGATTACATGGAAGCCAACATACATGCAATTGTTTTGTTTGTTTGTTTGTTCATTAATTCATTCAAAGAGGCCACCGGCCTCTTCAAGACAGTGGTCAATATAAAACTTTAAGCAGGAAACAACAACAACAATGATCATTCACAAATAGAAAATTCTACATCCTTGGGACCCACCCTACCCCAAGGCCTAGGAGACAACCAAATTTTCAATGACTTTTGGAACATCTTCAGGATAGGAACTATATGAATCTCTGAGGAGTTGCTGGGAAGACATACTTCTTAGGTTCTATAAGACATTATTTAATTAAAGAGAACTGGAGCACATTCAGTTTGGCTGATCTTATGGGAGAGGCAGAAACTATGGAAGATAAGTGATCCCTCAAATAATAAGGCCCTATGCACCAAATGGCTTTATAAATGATAACTGGCACTTTTGATTGCATTGTACTTGTAACAAGTACAGCTCACAGAGCAGTAGTGTCACATGGGTATACAACTATCTACCATTCTGTCACATGCTGGACTACCTGTGGTTTCTAAATGATCTTCAGGGACAGCCTCATGTATAATACATTATAGAAGTCCACTCATAAGGTAACAAGGGCATAAGCGGCCATTTGGAGTGCCTTCCAATCCAGAAATGAGTAAATTAACACACCAGGTGAATCTGTGGAAAGGCCTTGGCCAGTTGTGAATCCAAGAAGAATCACACATTGCTTACTCTTCTCTCATGGAAAATGCTACCCCTTCCCAGACTAGAGAAAGATCAGGAGCCACCCAAATCCCCAGCCATTTAGGATTAGGATTGAGCCTAAGTCCCATACAACTGCTAGACACCGGACAAGAATGTAGACAACATCACTTGGATGTTCTGTGATCAAGATGTTCAGTTAGTTATTTTCAGCATACTGTCAACATCCAGCCTGGGAATGAATTAGAAAAGGTCACTGTGATGGATCACCATTGGAAATTGGATGGAACCTTCCTGCTCTGTTTGGTATCTTGGTGGAGTTTGCTATCATCAATAATGAGATCATTCTGGACCATCTGCAGGGATGGAGTTTGGAGACACTGTTCTTTGGTATTTCCACTTCTACCTAATAGGCTGAACAAGTCAGTAGTTATGGGGAAAGAGTAGTTAAGCCCTTAGATGTGCTTCTTAGATGTGATTCTCCCCATTCTTATTTGCCATCTATATGAAACCATTGGAAGAAATCATCTTTTAATTTGGAGTGAGGTATCACTATGGCAATAATGCTTAATTGAATATCTCCACTCTAGGGCAACCAAGGATGCTGACTTAACTCAATGTCTAGAGGCTGTGAGGGTCTGGGTAGGTCACAAGTTCCTCCTGTAAGGAAGAGGTGATATTCACTAGTGGTACTCATTGCTGAAGTTCAGGTTGAGGCAGTCCCAACTTCAGCATTCCACACCTGGCTAATTATGTCAGGGCTGCATTAATAAGTATATGGGTCTGTTTTTTATGGTATGCTATTGTTTAAATTTAATGTATCTCCTTTGCTTGAGTCCAACAAAGGAAGCAGTGTATAAAATCTGGTATGGCCCAGTAGCTCGATCTTTGTGGCATAACCCGATCCAAGAGAACTCATTGGCATCTTCTGCCATGGTAATTATAAAGTTGGTGAAAATGAAGTTTGTTAACAGAGTCTTTAATCTCTAATTTTAATTGTAAAAACTGCTGCTTTGACACTAGGGATGGTTGATTATTTTATGGAATTTTTAATGATGTGTGTTGGTTGTATAGGTTTTATAGGGTTATACTGTAAACTTTCAGGCATTTTTTTTTAAAAAAAAAAGCTTGTAAATACACAAAACAATTAGTAAAAACACTGCTAGATAAGGGTAAAGGGAATCCTCATGGAAGGAGTTTCTTCTCAAGCTCATTAATTGGTAAGGAAGTGCAAGCTAGCTCTGGTTATTCTCTCAGTGCCTATAGTCAAGATGATTGTATGGTGTTGTGCTGTTGAATATATATATATTCAATGAAAACATGGGAAGCTGTAACTAGATGTGTGCAAATAGTTCAGTGTATTTTAAAGTCAAAACGAAGTGTTCTTCTCTCAGAGGAAATGCTCTGATACTGCTCTAGCCTCAGCAGAAGTATTCTCACCTCCAAATGGGGCTGTTTTGAGGTCAGAACACTTCCAATAAGGTTAAAACAGTTTGAAGCCTTTTCCACACCTGTTTTACGGATCCCTGGAGAGCGAGTTGTACAGTGAAAGAGGCTAGATGTTCACACACATTCTTTGGCTATCATATAACTAAAGAAATTATGAAACATCGTATCCTCTCTATCACCAGCATATGAAATACTCTTAATTATTGAAATACCAGAATAAAAATATTTAGTAAAAATCTTCTGTACAGAGATCCAAGTTTTTATTTTTATTTTATTCATATCTTAATTTACATCCTTTTGTTTTAATCAAGAGCTCAAGGTACATATAGTACATATAATATTACTTCAAGGTTGGACCGAGAGAATGACTGACCTAAAATATCTCAGTGAGTTTCCATGGCTAAGATCCAATCCAGTCTTTTAACTAGTACTTCACACCAGTGGTCCAATGGTTCATTTGTTCATTTTGTTCTTGTACTACCCTACCATTGTAGATATCTTTTCCTTTGCTTTTTCAGTTACCTTGAATGCCTCATTTGGAGAACTGGAATGGTTCTCAAAGCTGCTATTTGAAGTTCTGGGCTTAGTGTGATTATGTACTAGGATTTGTTTGGACTCTCTATTTTTCAGATGGTCTCCGATCCATATCTCTAAAAATAACAGTATGTCCCTAGAAAATGTATTGATTCATAGTTACAGTAATTTTAGAACATTTGGAACAACGTACACTCTGCAATTTTTATTATAATAACTCTACATTGTAGTTCTAGTATGATGCATATAGTTTCCTAAAAGTCAAGTTTTATTCTCTGAATTATTTCATATTTTACCTTGTCTATAAGTATAACAATAACATGGGAAGTAAAATGGTAACAATAGTAGCTGTTAGAAATGAGGAAAATATGAACTGACACAAACATTTCCAATTGTTTGTTTCTCTGCAGACAAAAAGGAAGTAAAGGTGGGAGAATATAATGCTATACTTGATTCACTGGAAATCATCAACAATTCCATCAAATTCCATGGTAAGACAGGAATATAGAAAGGGCACGTGATTGGTGTATTTCACATGCAATGTAAGACAAATAGAGCTGTTTCAGTAGTGCTTGTAGGGAAAGCCCATTGATCGACTTCAGAAATCTACAGTGATTAAAAGATCAGTTAAAAGTTTATTGACATTAACTTTCTTATACTATCTTTCCTTTGTGATATGGTTAAATAGGAACTGAGCAAAAAGATGCCCTAAAACCAATAATGTGTCTTTCTGCCATAATTGCTAAGAATCCTCACTAACACTGATCCTGCAAATCAACATATGAAAAAGTACATTAAGAACAATTATTTCCTCTATTAACAATTCAGTTCTTACCCAGAAGTCTAAAGAGATTTTTGTTTGTATCTGGTATACAATTACTATAAAGAGGAAGGAAAGAGAATTTCCTTTTGGATAGGAAGCTAAAAGTCCTCTTAATATTTTTCAGGTGACTTTTAAATCTTCACATAAAGATTTCTCTCCAGAACCCAGAATAATAATTCTAGTAATTCCTGTTAACATTATTTTAAACTTTATGCGTTTAAACTTTATTCCCCATTCCGGGGGGGAGGGGGAGAGAGCAGTGGCTTTTTTAAAAACACTGACTGCTTATCTGAAGCAGAAAAACGTGGCTATTGATTTATAGGTTATATACACTTTTTCAGTAATAATGCACGGTGGAATGGCTGAAACCTTATTTTGGCTTATCAAGGTGAATCCACTGATTCTTATGAGATATGAATATCTTATAAGATTTCATGTAATGACATAAACTCACTAGATGACTTCATTAATGAAGATAGATTCAAGATTCAGAAAGATCTTGACAACTTGAGCATTGGGTCCTAGCCAACAAGATGCAGTTCAGTGATGAGAAAAATAAGGACTTGTATTTAGGCAGGAAAAACAAAACCTGTACACAGGTACAGAATAGACAGTACATAGCTCAACTATAGTACCTGTGAGAAGGATCTAGGTGTCCTTCTGGACCACCAGTTAAGTATGAGCCAACAGTGTGCTGCAAGTGCCAAAAAAGAAAATATAGTCCTAGATTGCATTAACAGAGGGATAGTACAAGATCATAAGAAATGATAATACTTCTCTATACTGCACTGGAGAGGCCACATTTGGAATACTGCAACCAGTTCTGGTCACTATGATGCTGGTCACCTAGACAGAATGCAGAGAAGAGCAACAAAAATGATAAGGGGTCTGGAGCCTAAACCATACAGTGAACAGCTAAGGAAACTAGGTATGTTTAGCTAACAAAGGGAAGGCTTAGCCATCTTCCAATACTTGGAGGATTGTCATTGGGAAGAGGGGCTTGATTTGTTCTCCAAAGTACTTGAGGGCAGGACAAGATGCAATGGGTGGAATCAGAGGGAGACCCAACCTGGAAATAAGGAGAAAACAATGGAACAACTCGCCTCCAGAGTCATGGGTGCTCCATCACTGGAGGTTTTCAGGAAAGATTGGACAACCATTTGTCCAGGATAGAATAAGGACTTCTGCCTGGGGCAAGGGGTTTGACTAGAAGGATTGGATTCCAATGCCCTTCTTGCCCTATAATTCTATGAGATAGGTGTATGATCATTAAAGTTCTCCCAATTTTGGCCAGTGCCTAAAAACTTTGCAAACTCCGATTCAAGAATGCTCTGCTCATCAGAGTGCAATATATTGGACTTCTGTAATTTACCTCTGACTTATAATTTCATAGGATATAAATATGTTGAAAATAAGGTTGAATATACAAAACCGGGAGAGCCACAGATTTACTTATTTACTTTTTTTTGCATTGTAGGGAAAGAACCTCCAAAGGATAGAACAATTATCCAAAAGCAACTTCGTAAGATTTCTCTGCCTCTCTACAGTATTCTTTCAGCACTCACTATCTTGGGAATGATCATGGCCAGTGCTTTCTTGTTCTTTAACATCAAAAACAGAAATCAGAAGTAAGTTATGTATTTTAGATCAGATATGGGAAATGTTGGAGGCTGCACACCTTTGTGTGCAAATCTGTTTGGGAGGCTCCCACCGACTTCTCCCCATCTGGTTTATTGCAATACTGTATTGTTATATATATTTCTATGGAGAGGAGTAAACATATACTGAGTAACACATCTTGTGTGCATCCTTGATTTCAGTGGATCAAACAAACTTTCCTCCATTAGAACCTATCTTATAGTACTACTTAATTTTAGCTACATTTTTAAAAATGTAGACCTTTAAAATATTGTAATGGTATGGGGAATTAACCTTGGGAAATAGAGAGAAGTGATGCTGCTTAGAAAATAGTCAGATAACGGAGGGCATAACCTGCAGCTGCATAATGGGAAGAGAAAGAAGCTTAGAAGAGGCAAGTTCTCAGACCGTAAAGGAAATGGTGGGAGATTTGTAGTTTGAGACTTGCAAGATTCTGTTAATGTACCCTTATAATAAAGTAGACTTTATTCATTGGGTTGTGTTTCCTGTCTTGTCTATCTGGAAAGGTTGACACATAAACTTTATGTTGAAACATTTTATTAAATCTTTTCATTCTGTTTGATCAAAATTATTGTTTTCCACTGTGTATTGTTAGCATAATCCCCAGCTAATTAAACCACTGTGTAATATAATGTTGTTTAGTATAGGAGATCAAAGATATTTAATCATAATAATACTAATCTGAATTTAATTATAACGCAAGTAGATAGATTTCTATATTTCTGTAATTCTGCACAAAAATCTGCTGTAGTGATTAACTTCCTGAAAGTTAATTCTTGACCTGTTTCTAGACAGAGTTACTTCTATATTTCTGTGCAAATAATCCATCTATCTCTTATAGCTGACATAAGGATAATTTTTAAAAGACATTTGAAGCTATGATTTTTGTTTAAAAAAATAGGTGCCAATTTATTTTAACCAATATATCTTTCTAGCATTTTAAATGTTATCTCAGCATGCATCCATAATAGTGTACCTGCTATTTAAAAAAAAACTGTTTACTAGAGGGGGCAATTATAATTCTATTGTCTTAAAGAAAACAAAAGTGCTAAGCCAGATACTATAAGAATCCGTATTTACATCCGTAGAGAACATGAGAAGCGAGACATCCGTCAGTCTAAATTCCTGGCTTCTGTTTTTGCAATTTCCAAATGTGTGTGAAATGCAGAACCACACCTGGAGACAGAATTAATGTTGATGAAAGCATGGATTTACTTCTTCCTTAACCTTTGGATAAAAGTTGTCTTTGTACTATCAGCATGGCCTTTTAGAAGATAAACTCTGAATGATAAAAACAAATCTATGTGGAAGAAAAGCTCTAGGTTGACTTTTTCTTTCGTTGATCAAAAGGACAATTAGAAATTATAGCTGGTCTTCAAATTTACAAAGAGATAGGAATTTTAATTTCCAGTCATGCAGTCATTTATATGCAGGATTGGGCTAATAACTGCTGTACCTGTTACCTTTCTTTCTATATATGATAGTGCTGAAATACCAGAGGGCTTTATGTTTCATCAGTATAACAATCTTCCCTTATTCCCAATGATGGAGTGTCATTAAGCTATCAGAATGTACAATTGAAATAACAATTCTACCTTGTGGGAATACACATACATATACATATGTATTATACACACACACATACACACACACACACGTTATTTATTTATTTATCATATTTATATAGCCACCCATCTCACAGAATATGACTCTGGGTGGCATACAATAAAAACACAGAGTAAAAACTAACAAAGCATTATACAATTAAAAATACCAATCCCAATGACAGAGTAGCAGAGAGAGCAATACAGCCATCTCACTAATTCACCATTACCTTGAGATTCCCAAGTTTGATGACACAACCGTATTTTAAGGGATTTCTGGAAGATTATCAGGGACAGGGCAGAATGATATCCAACAGGGCAGGAGCCATGTTAGAAAAGGCCTGTTTTTGAGATTCCGCCGCATGATACTCCTTTGCAGATTGGACCCATAACACATCACTTACACTAGACCTAATGGAATGAGCAGATCTAATCAGATGGAGATGGTTCCTCAGGTACCTGGCCACATGCCATGAAGGGCTTTAAAAGTCAAAAGCAGAGGTACGAATTAACCTTCGAAGCAAATTGGCAACCAATGTAGTCTGCAGC
>NW_015387286.1:190529-226536 GCF_001527695.2 Protobothrops mucrosquamatus | reverse complement strand
GCATACTGACTATACCACATCCCACGGTGGTAGATGAGCTCACCCAGTGGCTTCATGTAAATATTGAAGAGGAGAGGAGAAGTCACCAAAGCCTGCAAAACCCCACAAAGAAGGGCAGGATCTCTCTTTCCCAATCACTACCAACTGGTATCAACCCTGAAGAAAGGAAGAGAATAAGCACAACACAGTGCTGCCCACCCCCAACCCTTGGATCTGGTCCAGAAGGATACCATGGTCAATAGCATTGAAGTTAAGAGGAAGTCAAGAAGAGCAATTGAAGTTAAGAGGAGGTCAAACAAGAGCTGGAAGAATAAAGCATTGAGCTATCATGGTGGCCGCACCTACAATACAAACGAGATGAGAAAGATGCTAAAATATATGGTTTTTATAAAGACCAGACAGTGTTTGACCAAATACTATTGTCATCAGATGAAAAATTGATTAAGAAACTATATAGATTTCTGTTAAATTTAAAGATGGAAGATGAACAAGTTAAATAAACAATGATAACGGGCAAAAAACTTTGGGCACAATATAGAGGTAGAAAAATGGCAAAATTTGTGGGAAAGAAACTATAAAATAACAATGGCAGCTGTGTATAAAGAAAATCTATATAAAATGTTTTATAGATGGCATTTACCACCTGCGAGGTTAACAAAAATGTTTAAAAATATGTCTAGCAATTGTTGGAAATGTAGACAAAAGCCAGGCACGTACTATCACCTTTGGTGGACATGCCCCAAAGCAAAATAATTCTGGTCAAAAATACATATGTGGTTAGAGAAAATGTTAAGAAAACACGTAGATTTTAAGCCAGAATTATTTCTATTAGGTATAATCTCAGAAAATTATGATAAAGAATGTGTATATTTAATCTTACATGTATTAACTAACAGCAGCGAGAATTACATTTGCACAGCATTGGAAAAATAAAGAAATACCAGCTGAAGAAAAGATAATTAAGAAAAGTTTGGACTGTGCAGAAATGGACAGGTTGACATTGAAAATGAAAGGGAAAGAAGATACAGAATACTTTCAAACATGGGATGTATTTTATCAATGGCTAGAAAAACGGACTAGGGAGTAGGAACTTAAGATGCATTATTATGTTAAATATGTGGATCCAGACAATATATTGTTTACTAAGTACTAAAGATTTGTAATTATAAAAAAATAATGAAATATTTTTTACAAAAAGAATTCTTCCAAAACTGCTGTGTGACCATCTTTTCAACTGCCTTCCTTCAAAAGGGAAGGTTAGATATTGAGTGAAAATTAACCAGTATGGTGGTATTCAGCAATTGTTTCTTGAGTAGGGGTGAAGTGAAGGAACAACCCCTCATTCAAGGAAGAATTCACCATTGCCAGAATCCACCCACATGAATGAGCAGATTTAGTTAGCCAGGAGTGGCATAGGTTTAAAGAGTAGGTGACTGAGCTCACAATCCTAAAGTCCCTGTCCACTTCCTCAGGACCAAATGGTTGAAACCAATCTCAGATAACAGGACAATAATCTACCCTTCACATCTCCCTAAAACTGCAGTAAACCCAGCATCCAACTAAGAATGGACGTGAACAATTTTGTCCAACAGTTGCTGAGCAAATTCTTCTGCACGGCCTTGTAGTAGGGTCTCTAAGCCCCCTCTACCCAAGAAGTCCTGTGTCATCCAAAGCAAAGTAATGGGGCAGCTATCTATGGATGCTTCGAGGTAGACTTTAATAGTAGCTCTAGCTCATGTTTGGCCATGTTGTCCCTTGCCAAGCACCAAAAGTTCTAGATGTCTCTTCTCCCATTTCATCTCCCTCAATTCTTCAGTGAATCACCAAATCTTCAAATGGACCAGAAACAACCCCCAGTTCCCTGATCATCAACTCATCATGGTCCATCAGTCTCCAAGGGAACAGAGAATCCTATAATAATCAGGGCATGGTCTGCCCCTGACAAGAGGGATATCAAAAGTAACATACATTATATATCTTCTCAGATCAAAGTTTGGGCATTTCCAACAATTGCTTTCCTCATGTAGTCTGCTGGTTAGTGTCCAGTTTTGGCAAATGATTCTGTCCTTTTTTCTGTATATTATTTTGATAACACTGTATGCTCATCACTTGACCATAGCAGTTAAATGTATAGTTTATTGAGACTGATAAAGGCTGAAGCTTTTGAAGAACCAGAAATTACTTATTTGTAACTTAGAAAAGTGGGATATTATACAGTTTTTCTGTGCATTTTCAAGTTTTCCCACAGAACAGGAAATAGTATTTTCTTAGTCTAACTTATTTCATTTCTTTATTTATCAAATTTATATGCTACCCATCTTATTTTTGCCTCTAAGCTGCTTTAATAAATCTAAATGTATTTAAACTATTTTAAAATTATTTATTAAATTTATTAGATTTAGAATAATTCTAATGATGAAGTTAGATATATGCAGTGATATACCTTTATGTTCTGAAGTTGTTGTTTATTGGAGGGTTTTTGTTTTTGGGCTCCTACTGTCCTTCCCTCTGTTAATATTTTGGTTTTTGAAGGAAATGTTTCTAGTAAATACTTTTTTAAGATGATAGGGAATTACAGTCTAAGATATTAAAAGGAGCTAGGCTGAATAATGATCTACAAAAATCATATTGAATTGATTTATAGCAATTGTCTTTTCTTCTCCCAAAGGCTAATAAAGATGTCTAGTCCTTACATGAACAATCTCATTATTCTTGGGGGAATGCTGTCCTATGCATCTATATTCCTTTTTGGGCTTGATGGATCTTTTGTTTCTGAGAAAACATTTGAGACTCTTTGTACCGTAAGTAATTCTGAACCATTTTGTATAAAATTCATATTTCTATAAAATTTCTATTCTTTTAACTGCAACTACTTATGCACTTGAAGTTTGAAACACTGCAACTTTGATATACTGTAAGACATCCAAATATTTGGAAAAATACAGAAGACTTTCAGAAAGTAATATATTTTAGTGCAACTTTGCTATACTGTAAGTCATCCAAATATTTGGAAAAATATAGAAGACTTTCAGAAAGTAATTTATTTTAGTGCAATGTTAATAAAAAAAGGTGGAAGTATAAGTGTATCACAGTGATTTAATGATCTCAGATTGGCCACTAGTTTCGTCTAGGGCTATGTGCAACAAATCATGATGACGCCAAAATAAGAGCACATGCACAGTGACATCATCATACAAATGCCATGTATGAATATGTATTCTAATGTCTTTTCTAAAATCCTTTTTTAAAGTTGTACAGTACAAAAAGACAATACAAACTGAGATCAGAAAGAAAGAATAGGAAGAAAAGAAATACAAAATGTATAGGAAAAAAGAAAAAGAAATACAAAAAAGAATATTTAAAGAAGTAACTCCTTATCTTCCTTGCAACAATTACAGACAAATTTATATTTCCCCACCTCCTATGAGATTACAAACATAATTCACTTCTTCACAGACCCCCCCCATCCTATGTAAATCCCAAAACAGTGTCTTTTCTATCCAGATGTCAGCAAAAAAAAAGTCTCTAAAAGGTGTCCAGACATCTATAGAAATAGTTCTCATTTTAATCCTGATCAAACAAGTCAACATTATATTCTTTTCTTTTGCTTCTGCCAATTTTAAGCTTTAATTAATCAAGTTGCTGTCATGGGATTGAATCTCCATTCAATTTTTCCTTCCTCAAAAATTTCTTCAAGGCTTCAGAAACTCTTTTTTTGAAAACCCAACAATAAGGCGTTGCCTAGATCATATTCATGGTTTATCAATTGTAATTTCACTTTGATTATTATCTCTGCTTTATAATCCACAATTTCTTTATTTTCTTTATTAACATCTACATTAATTGGGATTTGTTTCACTTTTTAATCCCGTCTGTCTATAAATTCTTCAATGTTATCCTTTTACATCTTTTTACTTCTTTAGAAATTTCTTCAAATAATGTATTTACAGGTGCAGACATTATTACTGTCATCTTACATATATATATTTATTTCTGCAGTTCTTCAAACAAAATATTAAATGTCTCAAGTGATATACTTTAGTCCAGTGGTGGCGAACTTATGGCACGGGTGCCAGAGGTGGCATTCAGAGCCCTCTCTGTGGGTATGTGCGCCGTCGCCCTAGTCCTAGGTCTTCAGCTGGGTTTTATAAAACCTTTTCGTTTTAGGCCTCTGGCGCCGTGTGCAAAAAAAAAAAAGGTTCAATCAATGAGTCAATTTCAACTTCTCGCGGGGAAAAAAAAGATCTTGCAAAGTTGGAATTGATTGAACTTTTTAGTCCCACCCAGTTTGCTGTTACCACCAAAGCCATGTCCACCCAATGGGCCACACCCACCCGGCACCCGACAATGCATAAATGGGTTTGGGGTTGCAGTCTGGGCACTCGGTCTCTAAAAGGTTTGCCATCACTGCTTTAGTCTGTCATTTTGTAAATTACACTTTATCTTTTTTCTCCCTAGAACTTTAGTTCCTTCTAGTGTCACATTTTGTATTCCCGAGATCTCAAATTTCCTTTTTTCTATTTTCAACCTTCATCCAATAAACTTTTTTTAGTAGACTAAACAATTCAAGTTCCCACAAAATATTGTTTTGTATGCTCAGTTTTTCAAAAGTCATAGCAAAATTCTAATATTCCAAATTTGTCTACTCCTTTATCTCAATTTAAAACTTGTTTTTAAATTAAATTCTTTTTTTATATTCAAATTTTTATTAATTTTCAAATAAACAAACAAATTACAAATATGGTATACATTAATAAACAAAAGAAACCCCCCCATATCTATTCAGAGATGCTCAGCAGCCCCCCCGCCCGCGTCCACCCTCTCTTTCACCCTTCCTACCTACTTCCCTCCTCCTCTCTTCCTCCTACCTACACCTCTCTCCTCCTTCCTCCTCTCAACTACCCTACACATCCCACCTCCTTCCTTTTCTCATCCTTCGGACGCAGTCTGGGGGCGCCAGCCGAGCATCTCATCTTCTTCAAATACATTATTTCACTATAACATTTTAATATACCAACATTTACATTTACATCTTAAACCCCCTCCCCCCCTCCCCCCCTGGACTTCCCGGAATCGAATACAGGGTTATGCACATGTCATCCCAGATCTAAATAAAACTACCCAAACTTAATACAATCAAATATTAACATGCTTTAACTCTAATAAAAAAAAATATCAACTTGAAATAAATATAAATATAAATTATATATAATATAATAATAAAATAAAAACAATATAAAATCTACTCAAAAGCTATATAGTATTTGTTCATTTCATACTTTCTCTGAGTATAATCTATCCATCTTCTCCAAACCAGAATAAATTTTTCTTGAGATTGATCTTTCAAGTATGCGGAAATCTTAGCCATTTCTGCAAAATACAACACTTTCATTCTCCAATCATCCATAGTAGGTAATGCATTCTTCTTCCAGTTTTGAGCAACCAATAACCTTGCTGCCATTATACAATACAACATCAAAATAATTTCTCTAGAATTTAAGTCTTCCATAATACCCAAAAGAAATAATTGCGGTGTAAATTTTATCTTTCTCTTAAAAATCTGTTGGATATTCCACCAAATCTTAATCCAAAAAGCTTTTACATCCCTACATGTCCACCAAATGTGATAATAAGTTGCATCTGAATTACCACATCTCCAACATTTGGGCTGTAGGTTAGGATACATACAAGACAACTTCTGGGGGTCCAAATGCCATCCATAAAACATTTTATAAAAATTTTCCCTTAAATTCTGCGCTTGAGTAAATTTCACATTTTTTACCCAAATTATTTCCCATGTATCCAGCAAAATTGGTTCTTGGATGTTTTGAGCCCATTTAATCATACAATCTTTAACTAATTCTGTTTCAGAATCCAATTCTATTAAAACACTATAAATTCTCCTAATATGAGCTCTACTTTGATCTTAATCTGCTTTATCAAATTCACATCCTCCAAAGTTAAACCAAGCTTTGGATCTATATGCCACCTATCTATCAATTGACAATATGAGAACCAGGAATGGAGAATATTATCTCGTTTCAAATCATCCAATGATTTAAATTAAATTCTTATTTAGCTTTTTGTCATTTTATTTTTACAGTTCCGTAAACTATTAGTTAGCTTTTCTTTTCTTTTAGGGTGATGTTTTACTTACCAGGTAGCTTTTCAAACATTGTTTGGAAAATCTTTTTAACTTTGAAATAATTGTAAACCTAAAAGCAATTAGAAAGCGAAGTAGATAAACCCAGCGTTCTCAAAGGCTCCACTGCAGTTGAGAGTTTGATGGCTTCCCTTGTCTCCCAGAACCATTTTCTGAGCAAGCTGAGAGGAGCAGCTATCTGAAGCTCAGGTGGGCAATTTCTCATCCTCTTCATACCCAGAGAGGTTCCATTGGACTGAACTTATCACTAATCATCATCATCATCATCCACTCTTTGGGAGATATTTAGTTTACCATTTATTCACCCAGAATTCTCCAACTTGTTTTCCAATATCTAATGCAAGAATGTAAGCCACAGAATTTGTGTGATGATGTCACAATGCATGGATCTTTGTTTATCCTTTCCCTGGATGCTATTGGTCTTCTTGCAGTAAGTTAAATAGTTGCTTGAGTAGGAAGCTGTTGCCAACACCCAATTCGAGATTTTCCTTTGCTACACTCCTTTCTTGAGTTATTTTCACTCTGGATTGTGTATTTAATCATCGAGCAATCTGTAGCATATGGGATACATATTTCTCTCTGTTTTTTCCCCCTAGTTTAAATCTATTAATAGGTTTTATATTGTACAATTACTGTGGACTATTGTATTTTGATGAAATCCTGACTGTAACTGCACACTGTCTAAAGTGGTCTTAAAGAACTGTCAAGCAATATACCCCTTTTGGCTATCTTTCTAAATCACTGTATTAATGTAGTTTATTAAGCTGTAAATAGAAGCACTGTTATTATTTTGTATGCATTTCATATTTATTTTTTCCTATAGACTAAAAAGTCTATGATTGATAATGTTGCAAAATACAAATCTGAGGAAGACTGCCCATGCAATCTTTTTCTAAATAACACTTTAACAAAAGAATATTTTGGAAGGGGATACTGTATGAGAATTGGCATTTAATTGGAGTACTGTGCTGGTCTAGGAGACAGTAGGAGAGGGAAAGTAGAGGACATAATAGAAAGTCTTGGAAATAGGAAAAGCTTATCACGACAAATACATATCTGCCTAGTTTTATTCTACTAATATATATCTACTAGATGTTATTTTTGCCGTTGATATCTTTTAAACTGTATAGGAGAAATCTAATAATTGCAAGGTTAACTGCAAAAAGTTAAATATTCAAATGTTAAAACAAAGAATTTAATTCTTTGAGAAGCCATAATTATAAAGAAATTATAGGGGAAATAGAAAATCCTACAGCTAGGAGGAGAAGCTAGGAAGTTAAAAATAAAAAAAATATTTACATTGATTTTTTTTTAAAAACTGAAAATTAGAACTTTTATCACTTTGACTGCATGGTTAAGTGCTAACTGATTATTTTAGCCATGCGTTATTTATGTTCTCTCAATGTTTTTTTAAGCTTCTTAACTGTAATTCATAGTTTTTTTGTATATGTTCCTGTAATTTTACATTTTTTAAAAAATGTAAAAAAAAACCTTTCCAACTTTGGGTAAATACTTATTGAGAAATTCAATCATATAATGACTCTTTTTAGCAGAAGTATTATTTATGGTTAAGATTGTAATGGGAATCTTATGTTTCTTATGGCCAAATCTGTTTTGTATGCTACCTAAAAAATGTTTGCAGTAAGAAAAGTGTTTGAGAGATTGATTTTATTATTATCTTCCCTTTTTGCTCAAGCAGAATATAAAATTAGAATAATTCTAAATTAAAAAACAGTATAATTAAATACATGAAGTCAATTACAATTAATTGTAACACAACTGAGGCACAAATCTGAATGATTTGCTTTGTCCAAATGGTTCAAGGAACAATTACAAGTGACTCACACAATTGTGGAAACCCACCTCTGGAAACAACCGGGCATTAAATATGCTCTCGGATTGCAGAATTCCTCTTTCAGAAATCTAACCCCATCCAACATAAATTAATTCCCCAAATCAAAGTTTGTTTTCCTACTCACCAATATCCCCCTGTGCCTCATCAGTCTTTAATTTCAGTTTGTGTACCTATTACCCATCTTATTACTGAACTTGAGGGTAATTCAACAGCAGAAGAATGTAAGTCACTTTTCCTTCCATATCCAGATTCCTAAATGACTCTTTCAGTAGTTTCATTTAAAAAGTAAACAGTGTAGAAAATAAGATACAGCATAGGTCAACATCCAGGGACTTACACCACCAACCAGACATGGTCAAACAGGAAGGACTGCTGTGTGCTCAGATGAGCAATCCAGGAGGATATTGAAGTAACTTCTATCAGCAAGAGAATTATTATTGCCACACCTTCATTCTGAGTTCCATTTCTCAGAGGGAATAATTTCTCTATTTATTAAGGATTTTCACCATCATTTCTATATTATACAGATCAGCCAGGATTTGTCAGTATTATATACAGGTAACAGTGGAAAAATATAGGATTGATTTCTTCTGAGATATGGACTGAAAGCATTTTGGTCTCAGGAAATAAAGGAAAGAAGGCGAAGAAATTCAGCATGGATATTACAGTTCCAGAATGTGAAATGTAGAGTAATAGAAATGTAGAGGCTAGCTAGCTCAGGAAGGGAAACTATTAACCACTGAAATGATATACCCACAATATCCTGGGTACCCAACCTCCACAATACATGGAATTAGCAGTCTGTTAAATGAAGTTTGCAATCATACAAATTCAAATTCTACATTATGACAGCTATATTGCAGAAAGAATGGGACAAAGGAGAAACAGGAAAGCAATATCACAGTCTTTGGATGAATCCCAAGATTTTCAATTATTGTGTCAAAAGTATGCCAAGGAAGGACAAGACTGAAGGAGATCCCAGGTTCCTAACAAGCATATGTGAATATGAACTTTGAAGATTTTAACTGGATTCTGAATTAACAGCCTCAGAAGAATGATTACTGTATTATAATATGCAACTGTAGAAGTTCATTTGCATCTCCATAAATTATGCAGGAGATATGTATGGGTATGATTTGCTGGATTAATATGAAATCTTTCCTGAGAAATTGCAGATGAAATGTTTAATTTATTTCTATTCTGTTGTTGTAATAACTTCCGCTGTGTTAGGAATGTCAGTTAATGCAATCATATGCACATTCATTACAAAAGGCCCATTGAATACAGTGGAATTTATTTTTTGGGGGGGAAAATGCATGGATTGTTTGTAAACTAAACATCCCCTCCTTTTGTCTTCCACTTTTTTTCCCTATAGCAGAATTTTGTGGCTTGGATATTATTTCCCATCAAGCTACATTATTTGGTCTGTTTCTGATAGTGTCAACATATCAGACACTGTTTTAACTCTGTTCTGTAACCCTGTATATTGATGAGCAGTATATAGGTAGTGCTCAAGTTACAACAGTTAGTTTAGTGACTGTTCAAGTTACAGCAGCACTGAAAAATGTGACTTATGACCGTTTTTCATAGTCATGACTTTTCCAGCATCCTCATGATCATTTGATCAAATTTCAGATGCTTGGCAACAGTTTCATATTTATGACCATTGCTGTATCCCACGGTCATGTGATCCCCTTTCGCAACCTTCTGACGAGCAAAGTCAGTGGGGAAGCCAGATTCATTAAACAATTGATTACTAACTTATCAACTGCAGTGATTTACTTAGCAACTGTGGCAAGAAAGGTCGTAAAATGGGGCCAAACTCACTTAACAAATGTCTCACTTAGCAGAAATTTTGGGCTCAACTATGGTCATAAGTCGAGGACTACCTGTACAAAGAAATAAAAACAAAGCGATTGCAAATGCTTAAGTAGAGAGTACTTCGCATGGGCACACAACATCTAGATGGTTATATTGGTTTTGAGGAGCCATCTTCATCTAACGATTTACTTGATTAAAATGATGTTTTAAGTTGGATTCCCAATGTTTATCTCTCTCCCCTTGTGTTCTTTTGGAACAATAGATTTCCCTTTAATGAAGTGTTTAGTGAATAGTAGAGCATAAAAACTGGCGAAAAAAATGCTAACAATGCAGCTTTCTGCATAATCAACATTGCCAGCTGAGCAGTCTGACCCACAGTCAAATACTTACACTTTTTCTCTTCTTTTTTGCTCTCACTGTCTGATGTACCAATAGGCAGCCTTTTGACAGCCAGTTTTTAAAGATCCATCTAAGGGCTGCAATAAGTGGGTCACTGACCAGTGCTGTCATCAGAATGGATAGATATAAATTGATTTGAGGGTCCATCAAGGAATAGTCGTGTGGGTTATTTTTATATTTTGCATGTGTTAATCAAAGCCTATACAATATTGGAGTACTTTTTACTGTTGAAATATGATAGGAAATTGCATTTTTGCTTTTTGATAATTTGTCACCAAAATTTAGTAATAAGACCTATGGGAGTTCTGGAAAGATTATAGGCTTGCGGTCATCAGTGTAATAATGCTTCCTTTTTACATTTCTTTTGTAACTGTAAATTTATTTTATCATCTTTACAAATTTTATCATCTTTACAAATCCAATTGAAATCAGTAGAATTGAAATTTATGTTTCAGGTCCCTTTGGACTAATTTGGCTATTCCTTAATCGTCAATAGATGATAATTTTTTTTCTTTCCTGTGCTAAAATACAGTATAAGTTATTATTTATCATTCTGATTTATAACCAATTCATAATTTCTGTGGGAAGTTATAAATGTTATTTAACAGGAGAATATAGAAATTCCAATATTTTGAGAGTGTTTTGTTGCCTGAACATTTTTCCCTTTGCTTAATCTACACATTGTTTGCAAGTCATGGGATGCTTGATAGGGAGAAAAACTGGTCTTTTCTTTATTTCAGATCCGGACATGGATTCTTACAGTGGGTTATACAACTGCATTTGGGGCAATGTTTGCAAAAACATGGAGAGTCCACGCAATCTTCAAAAATGTAAAAATGAAAAAAAAGGTCAGTTTTTTTTTAAAAAAAATAGTTCTATTAGCTCATGTCTGAGTTGCTTCTACTTTTTTTCTCTGACTGCTTAATTAAAAAATATTATGGGAAATCTGTATTGATTACTTGCTTTAACGTGTTTCCTATTTTTTCATAGCTGCTTAGTTTAGTTTAGTTTAGTTTAGTTTTATTAAATTTATACCCCGCCCTTCTCCCGGAGGACTCAGGGCGGCTTACAGCCAGTTTAAAAACAATAATACAATACAATACAAAATTTAAAAGTGATTAAAAATAAATATTTAACTAGGCCGCTTCTACTAAAAATCTTACACTCTTATATCTTATACTGGATAATAATAATAATAATAATAATAATAATAATAATAATAATAATAATAATAATAATAATAATAATAATAATAATAATAATAATAATAAAGTTGGAAGTCCAACCTCCTGCTCCGGCAGGAAACCCTACACCATTTCGGACAGATGGCTGTCCAGTCTCATACAAAGCCATCTATAATGTCATAAATTGACATTTGACTTGAATCAGGTTTAGAAGTCCTGAGATGGAGGGGCTTGAATTGTGAAAACAATCCAACTGAAGAAAAAGTTCTTAAACATTAAGCCAGAAGTCTCTGCAATTGAAATTGGTTTTCATGGTTAATATTACCATTTTGTTCTTATGGCCCGAAAGGAAGAATTACTTGACTTACAGATATTATTACAAAATCTTGGCTGAGGAAACTCTCCTAAACATTCCTGAGTTTTAGATTTTAGATTTTTTAAAATCCTTGATGAAGTAAGATTTGTTAATTCAAGAGACTACGCACATCCCTAGGTATAGGATGGACAGCTTCTATTGTGTAGTATCGTAAGTAATATTATAAGGTAGATACATTGAGGCCGCATATGGCGTGCAATTTTGGATGTTAAATAACATATTCTGCCAAAATGGGTGTAATTTATGATTGAAGCTGTTTAGCTTGGACCTGGGCATATTGCCACTGTGCTTATTTTTTCTTGTCTAGCTGTCAATCTAGACTGATAGAAGTCGTGATTTATGATTGCCAGGGGCCATTGTCTTCTATTTCATTGGCTGGCTCTTCCTTTGTAATCTGTATGTCACTGGCCTTTTCTCAAAAACAGATTTGGCAAATGCAGGTTAGGGAATTACATATTCTATGTTGTAATCTGTATGGAAGAAACAATGAACTATTGGAAATAATAGAGAATAGAATATTTCATGGCTTTCCTATACTATTTATAGTTCCATATTTTGTGAATTAAGTGCAAACAGTGTGGGTGGCATGGAATGTTCTATCTTCTGTTTCTTAGGCTAACAATTTTCTCTGTTGTTCTTCACTTATGAAGTTTTTGGTTTTAATTAGGCAAAAATCATCAACTCCCAGGATTTTGTCTTCTACCTTTTAAAAATTATATAGGAAGTACTGCACAGGGAAAGGCTGAATTAAACAGTATAGTAGACCATGATGTAGGTAGTTGATATGGTTAATGTGATATGTGTGTCCAGATATTATAGTTTATATACCAAGATTTGTGATATGACATGATGCAGAAATTCAACCACTTTGATAAGCAAACTGTAGCTTAATGCAATGTGGTACTGCTATATTGCGGATAGACATAAATTTAAAAAAATGCTGGTGCAACTAAACAGAAGTTGATTGCTATTTATTTATTTGGAAGATATGACCACAAAACCTGCATGGTTGATTGTGACTTCAGGCAGCGATCATCAGTAAAAATAGTGGAATTTCAAATTACAAGTAAAACCAATGATATCAAGAAAACTAAAGCAAAAGTGACATGCTAATAGCATACTGTTGGCCATCATAAGCTTTACTTTCCAAAGATGAACTCTTCTATTATCACACCCAATGCCTGGAGAAAGGCTCAAATTCTAAAAGCTTCCCTAAAGGTGAACAGGATCAAGGCCAGTGAAATCTCGAGGGGAAGGGATTATTAAAAAGGACATCTGCTGCAACTAAGATAGCATACCTCCTAGATATAATACCTTCATTGCTTCAAGGCAGGGATCTGGTGCATGCTCATCCTGATAGAATATGTGGGAAATAATCAGAAAACAGCCTGCTTCTAATCTATATAGGGCTTCATATTAATCAGAACATTGAATTGCCCCTAAAGAGCAATTGGAAGCTAATATAGCTGGTAAAGTATGACATGTAGGTAACTATATATACCATTACATTCTGAACTATTAGCAGCTTCCAGAGAGTTTTCAAGGATTGACCCATATGGAGGACATTGCAATGTGGATATTGAGGTACTACATGCAGAGCCTTCTGATAGGTAGGAATGGGTAAAATTGCTACAAAAGCTGGAGTTGTACAAGGACTCTCCTGGCCATAGCTGTCACAGGTCCTCAAATAGGAGCTTTGAGTTCAGGAGAACATTCTAGGGGAAATTATTAAGAAGGTGACCTGGCAACAGTTCCAGAAGATCCTGGAAGAAACTGATTATTTGAACTTGGCTCAGTTTCATTTTGATTTTGGACCAGAGTCCAGTGTAGAGATAGCACTGGACATGCTTACTGATGATCTTTGGTAGAACAATACCAGCTGGAACTGATAGGAAGGAAAGAGAAGAACTACTTTAACACCGTGTCTCCCACTCCCTTTTCCAACATCCTGAGCTGGTTCAGATGGATACCTTAATTGATAGTGCTGAAGGCTGCTGAGAGCTCAGGGGGACAAGAATAAATGCACTCTCCCCACTGAGAACTCATTACAAATACAACTAATGCTTGATACCATGTTCAGTCTGAAACCAAATTGACAGTGACCCCAGAATATGTTGCTGAATATGTAAAATAGGCACATTAAACCTCCAAGATATGTAAAATAAGAGCATTGACCTCACTCCAAGCCACAAAAAAAAATCACTGGCAATGTCATTGTGTCAATATTCTCGGAGGGTACTTTTTAAAAAGTATTTTTTTAAAATATCCAGATCTATTTTAAATAAACTTTGGTTACCACTTATGCTTAGATATCCTTCCAATCAGATGGTTGCAGGTTTCTAAAGCCTTTTTTGGAAACCGTTTTGCTTAACATCAGAGCTGTTTTATTTTTAGGCTTTACGTTTATAGATATGGATTTATTTATTAGAACTTTACTAATGCACACTGTGAGAATCAGTTGGTGTAGTAGTTAAGGCATAAGGCTAGAAACCAAGAGACTGAGTTCTAGCCCTGCCTTGAGCACAGAATCAGCTCGGTGACTTTGAGCTAGTCACATGCTCTCAGTCCTAGGAAGGAGGCAAGGGCTAACTACTTCTGAAAAACCTTGCCAAGAAAACTGCAGGGATTTGTCCAAACATTGAATGGAAGAAAACACATGCACACACAGACATACACCATTTTGATTTAAAAAAATATGATGATGATCTGACAGATTACCAGAAACCATGGAAGGGTTACGATGGACAAGTCTATATTGTATTTGCTGTCTCCAAGATACTTGGTTCTGAGATTTAGGAAATGGGATACAAAGTGAATCACTATTAGATTAGATAGAGCAGCCTGGCTGTGAACAGTATTTTGATCCATAATCTTAAACAAACTAACCTAATTTTTATGTAGTGTAACAGCTTTAGCCGACCAAATATAATTTATCTTTTGGATTCTTCATTTCTTTGAATTTTGTAATGCGTTTTGGCTCAAAAGCTGTTTGCAATAATGTATGCAAAACATGTACAAAATGGGTGTGTGGGAAAAACTTTGTACAATTCCATGCATTTTTTTAAAAAATAGGATGATGGCAGAGAAATTTGATCAAATAATTTTTTAATTAAGTATGTGTGAAACTGAAATGGATTTAGACGTATATCCATACTTGGAAACTGAAAGTTTCCCAACATAAAGTGTTCAGAATATAGCTTAGACAGTAAGAGCAGTTCAATTATAGTAACATCCAAAAATATATTTCTATTAATTATATTCTTGTCAAATCTTAATGGTGTAGAGTGGCAACAATAAGCTGCTGAAAGGTAGGAAATAAATCTGAAAAATAAGCAAATATTTTGTGACTGTTCTTCTCATCTCACCAAGCTGTCTATAGAGAGGTCTCAAGTTTACTGGAGCCTATTTGTACTATGCATGTAGCCTTTCTAAGCAATGCTGAGAATGATGTACTGTGGAGATAGGCATGAAGATCTCTAAAGAGCTACAGTTAGTCCTCTCTTAACAACTCTAACTGGGACCAGAATTTCCACTGCTAAGCAAAGTAGTTGTTAGGTGAAACATGTGACCACCCTGCTTAATGACAACAGTTATGATAGTCCCTCTTGCAGTAGTTAGGCCAGGACTTCTTGCTTCTCCTATCCTCCTATCCTCCCATCCTCACCTTTGCTTCAACTGCCTGCACCGCCTAACTCCCCGCAGCTGCTGTCCCTTTGCAGGACCCTCACATGGCCTCATCGAATCCTTGTGAAGTTGTACAGAGGTCTCGCAAGGCTTTGACAAGTTGCATCTCATCGACGGTGGGAGTTTGAAAACTAGTCTCCTTTTACTGTAGATTAATGTTAGATTTCTTCTTAATTCATTCTGATTTATAAGTATATATCGGGGGGGGGGGGTTGTCATTTGATAGAGGTAAAAATCTCCATTCTAAATAAATTGAGCATGACCAAATGCACTATTTAAATGCCATCTGTTGAGAATGAATGGCCAAATGATGACTTATATTTAACGTTTCCCAGAACTGTCGTTTATTTCAAAATAAGAAAAAATAGAAACTTGGTACTTAAAACTTCAAAAAGTGAAATAGAACATGACGCCTAATTTCATGTGATCAGTAGTACTTTTTTTTCTAGAGCAGTGACACAAACGGAATACATTTGTTTTTCTGGAATTTGAATTTTTTGAGGCATCCCAATATATTTTTAGTAAGGAGGATCAGGCACCCTTTTTTTAAAAAAAGAGTTGCATTCATAGAGGCAATGTGCTGGGGACCATGTGCTAACTGATAGAGATCAAAGAAGCAAAGGCATAACGCCAATATCATCCATCAACTCTCTTTTGGACATGACTTTTTTTCTTCTACTGACATCCTCTTTTTTTTCTTTCTTTTCCTGTTTCCCCCTTCTCTCCCTCTCCCTGTCCCTTCCAATTCAGAAGACTGATTGTTTTTGTCAGAGTAATCACTTTTGCCCTTCCAGAAAGTCATGAAAACCAAGCTATTCTGGTGGGCTTTGGGTAATTGAATTCATCATTGTAAATTAGACTGTTAATTGTATATTATTGAATAATTGTTATACAGTTGCTGCTGGTTTTGGTGGTATTATTAAATTATGGCACTAGAAGTGTGGTTGGTTAGGCAATTTGTAGCAATATTTTTGTCAGGAACCTTCTTTCAGCATTATACTGTTACTATGAACATTTTGGTCATAGTTTTCATAGGCTTCCATGATTTGAATGCATTTGGGAGCATACAAATTTAGTGTATCAAATTAAATTAACCTTTTGCTTAAAGGGCTTTTGAAATTCGGCTGAAAGCCACAGGTTGCCCATCTCCAAACTAGGACAAGATGTATTGGGGTTGTATCCCCGATCCAGGATTATGTAAATGTATACTTGGGGGCAAGACCTACTGAAATCAAAGTTTCATATTTCTGAAAGTATATATATAGAATTATGGTAATAAATTAATGTCATTTCAAAACCCATTCAAAATAGTAAGAATTAAGTTAGGTCGTGAATAAGTGATTTTGACACTATCTAAATGCAACTGATTTAGTGTGGACTCACAATTAACTCCATGGTTTCTGTTAAATGAAGTATAGTGAGAACATGAACTACATAAAATAAATATTTAAAACAGGTTTGAGCAATCTACAGACTTTAGCTTATTCGTGTAACCTCAATCTAATTTTAACAGCCTTTTTGCAAAAAAAAAAAAAAGTTGCCTTCTAGCAAGAGAGATCTGTCACTTCTAGCTGTCTGCTGGGCAGAAAAAAAAATAGAGTGAGCAACTGATGGCATAAAAAAAAATAGAAGAGCAAAGAAAGAGAGAGAGAGAGAGAGAGAGAAAAGGGTTGGTCCATCTATTCACTTTTGTCCACTCACTCACTCTCTTGCCTTCAGCCCTACTTTTAGTGGATTATGCTAAAGAGAATAATTTTCGATTAGGATAGGGATAAGATTTTAATCTTAAGCAATTTGAATGTCACTAAAGGTATTTAGGGAGAGCCAATTTAATGTAGTGATTAAGATTCTAGGCTAGAAACAAGGAAACTGAGTTTTAGTCCCACTTTGGGACAAAACCAGTTGGAGTACCTTGGGCCAGTTTGTTCTCTCAGTCCTGGGAAGAAGGCAGTAGTAAATCATTTCTGAAATCTTGCTTATATAGAACTAGGAAAATAGTCAGGGCAATGGCCAGGAGTTAACACTGACTGAAAGGCACACATGTGCACACACAAAGGTACATATAAGAGGCTGAGATGTACAGTACATTAAACAAAATATATGATACAACTGAGACTTCACTCTGCTCTGTTCTTGAACTCTGCATATATCACAAATTAAGTATAGCAAGAGAGTGATTCCTTATTTTGCTTTATAGAATTGGAGGTCCTGCTTCAATGCAGTTTATCAATATGTTTTTATCTTATATTACTATCATTTGTAAGGGGTAGGCAAAATTTCAAAAACAACCTGACTTAAAATTTAACTGTAATTTATCCTGAATTATTTAAGTATGAATTTATGCAAGAAAAAAAATTAAGGTGTTTTGTGTTTATGAAGAATGTGTTAAATTCCAGTTTTTCTATTCTCGTCGGTTTGATTTATATATTTGTGTTTTTTAGACTGTGCCAGCAAACAAAAAAATCAAATAAATATAGCTTGTGAAATGGCTTTACTATGATCAAGTAAATGAAGATTTTATCCATGCATAATTAAAATACCTCATTAACAGTGTGCATAGTCTGATTTACAGCTCTTAACAAAGTCTCTAGAGGAACCTCTGAATTTAATGTAAATATCCTCCTATATTCTCTATTTTGTTTCCATAGATCATTAAGGACCAAAAACTAATGGTAATCGTTGGAGGAATGCTACTGATAGATCTTTGCATCTTGATTTGTTGGCAAGTTGTTGATCCCTTGAGGAGAACAGTAGAAAAGTACAACATGGAGGTCTGTCATTTCAGCTATTTTATATTAATGGTTTTCCAGTTAGTTGTTTAAGATTGTAATGCAAAATAAAATAAAAATATATCCAAAATGATAGGTATATACGGTATATTTTAGTGATACATATATCACAAATAGAATATATACGTATGCGTGTGTATCTCACATTACACAAATGGAATCCAGCATCTCTACCATGCTAAGAGGTTTGAGATGCAGAAATATTGTAAACACAAGGGAGTTGTCTGCTAAAAGTCTATAAGAGATGGTGTTGCAATAAATAATAGATTTTCGGACTCCATTAGCAGATTCATGAGGAACTAATGCAAGCTACACATAAAATAAAAGCATAATATGACGTTCCAAAGATCACTTTATCAAAACTAAGCTTCCATTTCTACTGTTGCTATTGAGGTACTGTAATATCACTGTCTATTACTTTGCTCAAATTAGTTGATTAGTCCAATTTTGGTATCATTTTAAAAAGAGTCACCCAGGAAATATAAGTCAAGGGTGAGATACTCAATAGTATATTGTTTATTATCAGATTTGCCAGTTGTGTGGTAACATTTTCTTGAAGGGAAAGAAGTAAAATTTCTTTAAAATGCAGTAAATTAATAGTGAAAAATTTCTTTGCCTACAAATTTCTTTGACTTGCAAAAATGGGATTTGCATTGAAATAAAATATATGAAAAAAATAATTTAAAATGTAATTTTTGTTTTATATTACATTTACCTATATTTGCTGGAGGACCAGTTGGTCAAAGTGCTGGATTAAGACTAGGGAAACCTGAGTGTCTCATACTTGCATAAGCATACAAGCCAACTTGATGACTTTGGTCCAGTTGCTTTCAGCACTATAAAGAAGGCAGTGCCAACACACTTCTGAAAATGTTGTCAAGAAAACTATAGGGACTTGCCCATGTAGTCACCAAGAATCAAGACTGACTTTAATAAAAGGTGAACAATTTATGCAGTCTTTATTTTTTATTTATTTTATTTGTTTGAATTTATTCTTTACTCAACTCCAGGGAGCTTTGAACAAAAACTGACTTGGTGGCCCAAATAACACCCCCCCCCCATCACAATCCTGTGTAGTACATTTGATTTATAATAAGGTGACCAACTTTTTTACAATGAAAAGGAGGACACAAATAAATTGAAGAAAAAAATATCGTAAATAAAAGAAACATTTTATTCATTGCAACAATAATACAGACAACTTGCATGTGCAAAGTTTGCCAGCCGGGTGTTTTGGCGCACTCAGCAGCAATTCCTATTGGCTTTTGAAAGCCAATAGTGGGAATAGCACAGCTCATGCAAAAGTTGAAAAAAAACCCATCAAAAAAAGGTGCCGGAACACCGTTCTGAGCGTTCTATGAGGGAAAAAAAGCCCTGCAGATTAGTCTTCAAATATCGAAAAGGAGGACATGAAGGAGGACACTTTTTGAGGGAGGACAGAACTTACAAAAGGAGGACTGTCCTCCCTAAAGGAGGACGGTTGGTCACCTTATTTATAAGCAAAAACACATTGAACCAACAGAATTGAATAACCTATATACATTATGAAACTTTCAAATATTTTTTGTGAGTAAATATGGCTGTTTTAATGTTTTTAGGAGACAGTTGCAATTTTCTGACAAGTCATATTGTTGGCTTAAAACTGTAAGATATGAAAAAGGAGGTCTCTAGATTTGAAAAGGAAGTTAGATACTTGTTATGAATTACATTGTTTCTGCTATATTCTGTTGATGGTCACCACAGATATTTTTGTAAAACAGAGATGGCAAGTCACTGTGGTACTTGTGGGACACTTCTCCAGGTATTGATTAGGTGGCCCTTTCTGAAATAAATTGGCTTCCCAAGAGATTATCGACTCTGGCCTAATTGCATATCTTCAAACATTAAAAACTATATATATTCATAGAGCTACACCCCCTCCCACATACACACACACAAACACACACACATGCACATACACACAGGGTATATCAAAAGTCGGACTCCATAGATAAATTATTATATAATATTACATTGTTGGGATTGGTTGGCAGTTCTTCAAAACATTTCCTTAGTTGTTTGACACATGATTTTTGAATTTTTAAAAATTAGTACATAAACAAAATAAAACATTGTGATTTATCTATGGGAAATCGGAGGAAGATAGCACAACCAAAAAGTAATATGCTATGAATGTAAAACATTGTATAGCGAGCTTCTGGCAGATACAATATCTTGGAAAAGTAGAGCTACCCAGATATTAGACACAATTTATGACTAAACAAAATTGACTTACTTGTGTTCAGTGTTGAACATTTTGTTAACAATTCCATTTATTTTTATCTATGGCTTACTTTTATCAGCATCCAACCTTCAGCATGCCCACATAAAATGTTTTCTAATTTAGGCCTATTCACATGCTCCAAAGCAACATGCAATAAACTTCCTTTCTCATATTCATGTATTTCTCTTTTTTTAGTAATTTTATTATGTTTATAAGGATATAAATACAAAAGAAAATGAAGTAGTGGGAAAATGGGGGAAGACAAAGGGAAGGGAAAAATGTATATGGTAAAGAGGGAAAAGAATAATAATGATGATAAAGTTGGAAGGGACCTTGGAGGTCATCTAGTCCAATCCCCTGCTCAGGCAGGAAACCCTATACCATTTCGGACAAATGACTGTCCAGTTTTTTCTTTAAAACTTCCAGTGTTGGCGTATTCACCGCTTCTGGAGACAGGTTGTTCCCTTCTGGAGGCAGGAAAAGCACTGACTCCAAATCATTGTAGCACAGTAGAATAGGATAATAACATTATAGCCTCATTTTTTTACTTTTAAGTGCTAATATATACTAGCCATTTCTATAACAACAAGCCTACCTAATTAGCAAAACCCAAAGTCAGTTTCAGTTTTTTCCCATCTCAAGCACAATTTCAGAAGCAGTTTCTTTTCTTTGATTAAGGACATTCACACATTTTTCAATAACTAACCAAAGAGCAAAGCCTAATGCATTTCTCAAAGTTTCACAATTGTCTACTATTTGCACCTTTATCATCAGAATTTTAGCTTTTAGATTTTTTAGCCATTACTTTCTCCCAAAACTTGATATGTTCAGGACATTATGGAAACATGTTTTAAAGAAGCATTATTCTTATCTCCAACAAAATGCTGTTTTTGACAGTCCTTTTCTATGCAAACATAATGGAGTCAATAAGTTCTAAATAATATTTTTTGTAGTTATGTACTCATCTCATACACCATTCCCATCCTTTCATCCATGTCTATCATCTGATCATCACACTGAGTTGTATAATTTTTCATTTTTCTTCTATGCTTTATTTATCCAACTTATTTTATAAATATTATATTTTCCCCTCTCTGTTAATTCCACAAATATCCTACCTCCTCTTATCTTCTCTCCTCATATTATTGAAAGGGACCTTAGAAGTCATCTAGTCAAGCTCTCTGTTCAGTTCTGGATTTGCTAGAACATTTCTGACTGAGAGATTGTCCAGCCTCTGTTTGAAGATTTCTAAAGAGAGAGAATTCAACACATCATGTAGCAACCTATTTCATGCAGTTTCATACAATCAGAAAATTCCTATCCTGCACCTCCTTCCGTGTTCTTTTAACCCATGAATTTGGGTCCTGCGTTCTTGATCAACAGATAATATTCTGCTTTGTCTTTTGAGTGACAACACTTTAGCTATTTGAAGATTTATAATATCTTCAATAAATCTTTTTTTTTGTAGCTTAAACAATACTCAACTTCTTTAACTGTCCTTCATGGGGACAGTTTGTTTCCACACCTTCACCATTTTGGTAGCTCTCTGAAATTGCTCCAATTTGCACTGTCCTTTTTGAACTATGATGCCCAGAACTTAGCAAGATATTCCAACATGGTCTGATCACAGCCAAATAAAATATAAAAATTATTTCCTGTTATGTAGCTTCTAACTCCTTTTAATATACCCCATTAATGGTACCTCTTGGAAACCTCAGCTCATTTTGAGATTTAGCCTTTCCTTCCTTCCTTCCTTCCTTCCTTCCTTCCTTCCTTCCTTCCTTCCTTCCTTCCTTCCTTCCTTCCTTCCTCCCTCCCTCCCTCCCTCCCTCCCTCTTATTAATTCACGTGTTTTATTGTACATTCTTCTTACGTTCCAGGTTACAGTCTTATAACTATGATTGTCAAAATATGGTTCCATGAATATTGGTTTTATTAAAATAATGCTTTTAGTAATTTTTTTTAAAAAAAAGAGTAGACTAGGTCATCAGCTTTAGTCATATTTGCACCATATATCAGCATTCCTGGCTAGTGATAAAGATAATACTTGTTCTGATAATACAGTACAGTTCTGGCACCTTTTTAGTCAGATTCTACAAGCATAATCAGTTTTATAGCAAGCATGTTTTTTCCCCTTCTCCTGCAAGCTAGGAACTCTGATTTAAAGCACCCAGCAAACCATCACATCCAACCAAGTAGGAGCTACACACAATGTGCTATCGCTACACTCAGTATACTTTTATATATCAGTTATCTAAATATACCATACAGAAATAGACATTTTAGTTTTATTTTTTTATATGCTGCCATCAAAGCTAAATTTCCCAACTGGCTTATATTTTTCCTTCTTGTATAGCTTTTTGTAGATTGAACTGCACTACAAAATTTAGGGAAATATTAACATTGAAATATACTGTACTTCTGTTTGCTCACGAGATAGAGAAATGCAATTATGTGTGCATGAAAATCAAAGCTATACTCTCTTCTGTCACTCCAGTTGATGTTCAGTGGTCACCAGATGTTTATACTGATTTAACTGGGTTGTGATTCACTAATCTCTTCCATTCAGTAAAGGGAGATGAGGCTTCTTTTTAATGCCCAAAAGCAATTAGTCTCTTATTTAATCTCTTTCACTCTACAACTATGAGATGAATTGGTGCACAAATAAAATGTTAGAGACAGGAACAGTACTCCCATTAAAAAACTATAATGCTGCATATCATGAACCTGATAAAATATTTTGTATAGTATTTACCTACCAAGGTTTTCTATATACCTGGTAGATTTGGGAAGAGGGAGAAGAGGGACAATGGTTACAATGAGAAAAAGGTATCATTGCTATTGTCTTTATTAAATAAAATACTGACTTTTTAAAAGTTTAGTATTTATATCAATCTCACCTTCCAAAACTGATGGAGAAGAGAATTGTGGAAGGAAGGAAGGAAGGAAGGAAGGAAGGAAGGGAGGGAGGGAGGGAGGGAGGGAGGGAGGGAAAGAAAGAAAAAGAAAGAAAGAAAGAAAGAAAGAAAGAAAGAAAGAAAGAAAGAAAGAAAGAGCTTAAAACCAATTAACTGAAGGACTGTCTTCTTTCATATTAATATCATAGTCCTTAAAGGTAATTTCATGAATCTTGTTCCAAGAATGTTATGGGTATCAGGGATAAGATAAGGCCATCTGTATATAAAGACTGCATTTCTGGAATGTGTTCTCCAAAGTGAATTTAGCATGATACCTGGATTCATTTGATACACTAGTATTTTAGAACTTATTGGAGGTTTGAAAATAATTTTATATTTGACATTATATTGTTTCTAAACATTTGTCTTGACTTGTTAATGGACCTCTAAAGAATGTATGTCAGAAAGACAGTATGTAAGTAGCTTAACATTAAATATGAAACTAGCAATCTGCTATGCAAGGAGATTTGGCATTCTTGTCTGTCCAGACTGTATTGGGAAACTTTTATTTGTGACAGAACTAGATGTGAGGAGGTGTGAACAGTCCCATGGTGCAGTTAGTATCTTTTCCCATTGCATTTCCCATTTGTCTTTCCCAGATTTAGCATCTATTGATATAAATCAAATTGAAAGTGATTATTGAAGGATGCAACCAAAAGTTGGCATAAGTAAAAAAAGGGAGGATGAATAAAAATAATCAAAAAAAGGCTTTTTGACATTACTGACTGTTCATATGAACAATTTAGTCTTGAATGACCATATGTAACATTAAATAATTGGGGATTTACATTTATTATTAAATGGATATTTTATATTGAATGAAAGCTTTATTGGCCATAAAAAATCCTCAAACTATATTATGGACCTTAGATCACATAATAAGTAAGCTTTCAGGTTCTCCAAAACTTTTTTTTTAATGAGACAAGATAGTAAAGTAAAAAGGAAAGGAAGAAAGCGAGTAGTGGATTTTAAATCATAGAAATTCTGCTGACTCTCAGCTGCCTGCAGTTCAGCAGTTCAATTCTCACCAGCTCAAGGTTGACTCGGACTTCCATCCTTCCTAGGTTGGTAAAATGAGGATCCAGATTGTTGCGGGCAATATGCTGACTCTGTAAAGCACTGTGAAGTGGTATAGAAGTCTAAGTGCTATTGCTATTTTACAATTAAATTTAGAAATGTCAGTAGGCAGGCAAACTAGACTCAATTGCAGCCTTCACAACCTAATGCCCTCCATATATTTTGAATTCTAATTTTCCTCATACTGAACCAAGAAAGCCATTGTCTATGTTCACTGAAGTGATTGGTGCTGTAATCCAACACATCTGGAATATATGAAACGATTGCTTTATCAAATACAGGAACAGAAAATATCTGATTCCTGTTGTTGAAAGTATAAAACAATACGGCTTTCAGACCCATTCATGGTGCTATTAATATCTGCCAATTCAAGGAGTACTTAAAGTATCAGAATAACTCTCTTCTTTCATTTTTTCTGCACTTATTACCTACTTCACAGCTGCTGTTTTATCCTCCTGTTTCCAGTGTTTCTCTCTTCACTTTGCTTTGCTTTGACAGTATGCATATTTGTATATCTGTTTGTGTTCCTACAACTATCTTCTGCACACACAAGATGTCTTTTTTGGCAAATTAGAGCATATGCTGTTATCATACCTTGGTTTCCTTTAATCCTTTCTTGATACTAGAAATACCTTGATGTGTTAGCAAACTAATCCTAAGAGCATGATATGAAAATTCAACAACTTTTTAAAATTAAACAGCTCTAGATTTTGTCAGTGCCTACATGGAAGAACATCTGGGTTGTGCAGCATTTCTAATTCAAGTGCTAAAATCTCCTTTGAAATATGAAGATTGCTTATGTAAATACTTGTCTGTTACTCTTTAATGCAGCTTTTGTATAAAAATATGCAGTGCATATTTGGTATGCTCAGAAGTGTTATGGTGGGGGAAATAAATAGCACCTGCAGCAACCTTAAATTGCAGCAGAGCCCCCAAATTAAATAAAAATATATTTGTATTTGCCTGAAAAAAGTAACACTGCCAAACTAGCCATCCTTCAGTTGACTTTGCCAGAAAAAATAATTAATTTTGAACTGTTATTAAAAGAACAATATAAAGTAAGAAAATTGCATTACAATAAAGATATAAAAATTACTTTAAAAAAATCATTCCAACCAGAAATCATCATTTTGAGCAATCTTTCTATTTTGGCAGAAAAGAGCTGATTGAAATGCTGAGAGGAAATACATACCAGGATTTTGTGTCCAGAATGGTAATTTTTTTCCAACCGTATGAAATTATCTTTTTAGCTATACCTGCCCTCTGGTGAAGTTCCAAAAGTTCTTGAAAATTTGACTGTTCTACATTTTTTATTAGGGTGGTTGTGAGCCCTTTTTTGCTTGAGATATTTTTTTCCTCTTGATATACTATTTATGACCTATTTCCTTCTTTTAAAAATCTAAGCCACCAAACTATTATATTACATTACATTATATGTTATTATATTTTATTTAATATTTATATACAGAATAGCCAATTGCACCACAATACTGTATATCAGCATTTAAAACTTTTTTATATAACTGGTGTGTTAATTTAAGTTGTAGAAGGGAACTGACTGAAAACATTGGAGAGTCAGTTGTTGTGATTAATGTTGAAAGGTTGGTGTTCCAATTTATCCTACTTCTCTGTTCTTTTATTTTAGCCACACAGATTTTCAGGTCAGGAAGAGTTGCTGAAATAATTACTTCTGATATGTTGCGTAACTTTCACAAATTTCATTTCTTATTGTATCTTTTTGCATCCTTCCAGTGTTACAACATACTCTTTTGAAGCGTCAGCCAGCTAATTAATATGACTGTGTGGGCAGGTTTTACTTGTAATTGATGCATGTGTAGATTCTAAATAAAACACAAAACATTTACCAAATATAGAAGACGTATTTTAGAAGATAGTACCAATAAAGGAGAATATTTGTAGCTCAGGGTTGAAACGAGGAGTCCTTGGTGCTCTCTGAGCTTGGTTGTTTTCTTGCAGACATTTCATTACCCAAACTAGTTAACACCATTAGTGCCAAATTAGCACTGATGTTGTTATGTAGTTTGGGTAATGAAATATCTCCAGGAAAACAACCATCCTCAGAGAGCATCAAGGACCCCTCAGAAGATGGTACCTTTTAACTTGATATTCCCGGGATATATCTATTAATCTACATATGAGATCTCATTATGAATTACAGATTATTGTTTTAGGAACACTCCTCTCTATTTTTTTCCATTTGTATTGCTTATTCCAACCAGTGCCCAAATTTGCTTCTTCATGTGGAACAAACATATTCATCATTTACTCTAGCCCTCAATTGTTTTGCTCCACTGTGGTTGATTGATTGATTTTGTGTTTTTGAGTCAATATTGACTCCTGGCAACTGCCTGGAATAGTTTCTGCAGTTTTGGGGGAAAGGTTTTGAGAAGTGATTTGTCATTGCTTCCTTCCTTGGGCTGAGAGTGAATGATTGGCCCAAGATCACCCAGCTAGCTTTGTGCCTAAGGTGGGGACTAGAACTCACAATCTTCTACTATATCAGAAATTGTTATTTTTATTTTTTTATAGCAAGTTAATAAAAATATATCACTAAATGCAAGTATTCTAGCAAATATAATAAAACATGTCTTTATCTAGGCTAGTTTAATTTACTCAGACTTGTACAATCTCACCAAGTTTCTAGGAAGATATGTTTTTTCAATCTTGTGAAATACCTTTTAAACAAGATGCGCTTGAGTTAGAATCTGAGTTTTTCTGAATGGAAAGCACATGGTCTACTGAGAAATAGTCTCCTCCATATTAAGCATCTTGCTCATGCTTGATGTGGAACACCAAATGACTCCATTCATATAAATACTGTGTGTCCTGCATTTTCATTAGTTTTGATTGTGGAACATCTTTTTCATTCAGTAATACTTTGATTGTGGAACATCTTTTCATAATAAATTGAGCTAGCTCCCTCTTCTGTTGTGATATGCTTTTCACTAACATTAAATACAATTTAATATCTGTTGAGGTATTATCTTTATTAATTGCTACTGTGTCCTACTTTTGCTTGTTTTAATTATATAGATTTAATGTTGCTTGATTAATCTTTAGCCAGGATTGTATTGTGGAGTCAAAAGGCAGAAAAAAAATCTCCGTTTTTAAATTCTTCTAATTTAAACTATTCAAAGAAATAGTTAAAACACAAATATATTATTGACACAACTCATATTAAACTTTATAATTTGCTAAAATGTTTTCAAGAATTGCATCTCTGTAATATTTTTTAGTGTTTTCTGTGATATCTATTTTAACATCTGTTGCTTTTAGTGGTGCTTCTGAGTAATCATTTTGCTATGCTGCTTTTGATTTCATTTCATATAAATGTTATCTGTATTTTTATTCTACAATAGTTTGAGTTACACAACGCTCAAGAAATAATTGCATAAAGAAATAATTGCTATGTATATACTGGTAAGGGCCAGTATTATATATGGAAGAAAAAAGTATCTGTATTAATTAAAAATTAGCTTGAACATTTTGGAGATACTGTACATTCAAAAAGACATTTCAGATGCTTAATTCAGACAGTCTGATTCCAACTCCCAAATCTTTAAAATTAATTAAATTAAAACTTGTACTTTTAAGGCTTGATTCATTTAAGTAAAGTAGTAATTTAAATGTTTAAATAAAAATATTAAAATAACATTTTTCCTGCTGCATTGAAGCTCATTTTCTTCTTAATGTGTGTGCAGACATTCAAATTCTCTGTCTGTACAAATTATAAGTGCATAGAGCCACAGCTGAATTAATAATCTATTATATCCAAGATTCCTGCTTAAATTGTGATTCCTGAGCTATGCTTTTTATTTGTCCTAGTCTAAACTATCTGCTGAAAAGCATCTGCTCACTTATGATAGTTCTTGCTGAAATATTTGTTAAATTTATAATCCCACTTTTACTTTGTATACCTCAAGGAATCATGTTCTGGTTAGGGAATGAATAATCCCATGAAAACAGGGCCTGTCCATCTCCCTATGTAAGAATAAAATATTGAAAACGGGAGACTGTCATAGGTAGCTTCTGTCATGATATGGAACCTTGGTTGGGTAGGTTTTGAAACCATAGAATATAGTCTGTGTATGATGGCTAAACCTTTTCCTCAGTTTCCTCAATGCCCACCCCTTAAGTTCCTTCAAACATTGAGAATTATATTATACAAAAAATATTTATTTATTTATTTATGAAAGTGTGTATGCATTTCAGGAACTATTGAAATTTAAATAACCATTCATATATATTTCAAACTTATGTATGTGATTTAAATTCTATCTGCCAGGCAATTCAATCGGTTTTACAATAGAAAGAATTTCATAGCAAAGTGCATTATAAAATATAGAATCAGATTGCTTGAGATAGTTTTTGAAGTTTTTAATATACTGGTCAGAGCTGTGTTTTTTTTAAAAAAAAAATATTACATTCCTCCATTCACTAATTATTAAAACAGTACACTTAATTTTTAGAGAAAAAATAAATATGTTTATACAACAAATCTTTTTTGCAAATTAGCCACTCTAAACAGAAGCATGAAATGAGAGTTGCTCATTTCCACCGCTCCCATTGGCCAGCTTCTGGTAACCGTTTCACACGAAATGAAAATGGAAGCCTGACCTTGCTTCCGTTAAAGGCCCATGCAAAACCTGCAATTGCTTAAATACAGCTGATTTGAATCTAGTTAGGAGACATTTTCTGCATTCCTATAAAAATAGCCACTGCCACTTATTTTTTATCACTTTTGAATCAGTTTCTAGGGAAACAAACAACATTGTGATAACTGGAAACCAGCAATAGAAGCTGACTCAGCTGGTGGCCAGTTTTGTTTCTGTTTCCATGGAAACAGATTTGAAACAGGCATAAATAATTTTTCAAAACACAGGTGGCTCAAAGAAGGTTGGACAAATACATTTCCTCAGTCATTTACCTGGGTCAGTAAAAATTGCCTTGAAGACTAGCATTTAATAACATTCTATTTTATTAAGATCACTAACCAAGTCTCAAATTCATGTATTTTGTCATCAACATTAAGAATATAAAATTCTAATAAAATCCCTTAGAAATTATATAAATAATAATTCTATTTAACTACACCATATTCTTTCCTAAAGAAGGACACAAGGCCTCCAAGCAGCCAGACAGCTTGGCACTTAATTTTGCAATCTTGGACCCCAAGCAAAATTGCTAAAATAAAAATAATCTGAGGAACCAAAGATTTTGCAAATTGTAGGCAAAAATCCTTATAAAACAGCAATATAGAGTCATGAGCTACATTTTGATTATGCTCTCCCCACAAGAGCAAAATAGTTCAAAATATTGTAAGGTATTTTTTTAATATTGTACCTGCTTTCTTGAATTGCCAGTGCTTTTTTTCTAAAAAAATAAATAAAAGGTGCCGGAACTTATACACATCATACAACCTGCCTTGCCTGCCCTACAAGGTTCCATCCAAAAAAGGTGCCGGAACTCCGTTCTGGGCGTTCTATGAGAAAAAAAGCCCTGTGAATTGCAGAGGGAAGGCTATTAAATTTTGCCAGGTAAATATGCTAAAGATCTTCCAAATATCTTGCTGCCTGTGGTTTTCTTCCAATTACCTTATTTCCAGTTACTACAGTTAAAGACATTATTATATGATCTGTGTCAAATATCAGTTATTCTTTCTTTTAGTATCGTTTTGATTTCATTATATCCTATTCTCAAATTAACAGGGCTAGACCAGGTCAGGAGAAGCTCAAATTAAGCTAATAATAAATTATTCTTAAATAGATTCTGTACTCCATAGTTCTCAGTCCTGCTTTACTTCTAATTGATGTGCTACATTTGGGCTGCTCTTTGCTCCTTGTTATGGTCTGCTTTGTTTCCAAGACTAATTTTATGCCATAAGGAATTGTGCCAAAGGTGCAGCTGTGAGTGATTTAAATACAGTTGAGATATATTAAGCCTCTCTTATATAAATATTGAACAAGATGCTTGCATTTGCTTCAGTGCTCCTCTGTGGGCAGTACATAGAAAGTGGGCTTCACAATTTGTAGAGAAATGAAAAATCATTCCTAGGTAATTGAAGCTTTTCTACCTGCCAAATAATACCCAATAATGGTGCAAATCCAAATTCTGGGTCTTTTTTAAAAAATTCTATAACTATAACTCAACTATAAATGTTACATAAAGATATAAAACCTAAAGAGCTGTTTTCGGCCCGATTGGGTCATTTGAAATAAAATTATATCATCTGAATATTGGAGCACTGTAATATATCTTTGTAATTTCAGGAGACAGAATTGTGCTTTGGTTAAATTTATGCTGGTCTTTGACTAATGAACATTTTATTGGTTAAATTGGTTAAATTTGGCTATACCTAGTAATAAGAGTAATATTTATTTTCCCCTCTTTGGGTGGGTGTAAACTTAGAAAGTTGGCCAAGATTTTAAAAATAACATTTTCATGCATTTTATAAATGAGAGTCAATAGATATAGCGTTGAATCTGTCCTATAATTTTATCTTTGAAACATGCTCAAATGCCTACTTAAAATCAATGAAGTAGCATAATACAGATGTATATTTCTTTACCAGATAACATAGCCCAACTTCTTGACAGACTCTTGATTAGTCTATCAAATTTCACTTTAGGTGTCTCATATAGATTTAATTAATAATATTGCACTTCTAATATTGTATTTTCTTTTACTGTACCCTAATCTCAAGAATATGTAGGTATGCTGCTGTGTATGTTTTCAAGAAAAGATTGCATAACCATTTGTCCAGGATGATATGATGTCCCCTATCTTGGGCAGGGGGGTGGACTAGAAGACCTGTGCATCCATTTTAGCCATGTGATTCTTTGTGAGTAGCATAGCCACCATTTCAGACCACTCTAATCCCTATTGCTTTCCCAGATTTTCATTAATTAATTGGAGGCCGAAGGGGGAATCTCTCCAAATATATCATGGTACAGGATTCATCCCCATAGGTGTTGAAAACATTTCTCCCATCTTCTTAATGAAACATCACATTCCAAGTAAGACTTAGTATAGATATGGGGAAATATTAATCTGCAAAAATAAGAAATATCTTTTGATTAACTATCAGGACTTAGTTTCATTTGTCTATTACCTTTTTCAGAACAAGTATTTTTGTTTCTAGCAATAAGAACCTGACTCAGGTCTGTTTCTTAATTAAGGCTGTAATCAGGGTTTTTTTGGCAAGTAGCCTAATAAATCTTCATTGTTCTGCTCTGTTCTCTATTCATGTGGTGTGGGAACTGGGAGGCCTTAGGTCATCAAACTCGATCAAGTCACGTGACATATTGTGACATATTGTGATGTTTTTTGTCTTTGTGAAGCTGGGGTGGGTATGGCCTGCACATGACGCATCCAGCCTGCGGGCCTCCAGTTTGACACACCTGCCTAAAGTCATCCCCATCTGATTTTTCTAGCTGCTCAGGTGGTGCATGTGTTTGATCTTTTTCATGTGATTCCTAGCTTTGTCCTTCCTGAGGCTGACATTCTACAGACTCATTGCAACAGCTTCTTCAAGGTCTGATTCTGAATTCTGGTCCGTGACACTGCCTTCAGTATGATACTATATTTAGAATATTGGCCATACTTGTTACCATCTATCATATGGTGCATGGAATATAATCCATGGAGTATAATCCTGACAGGAGGCGTGTCAGAACTAATCTCTGCTCCCTAAAGAAATAAGGGAAAAGGAACAACAGAGGAGGGAGTGAAAAACTGACAAGCCTGGCCCTTGGCTCTTATGGAAAATGCATACTAATACAGGAACTCAAGGGCAACAAAATTCTCTACCTTAGGCACTTCTTCTGAGTACATGGGGTGGCTTAGCTAGACTGAATGCTGGGTTGCTGCTTTTAATTTTAATTCCTGTAGGAAAAGCAGCTTTGTTATGCTTGGAAAACTTCTATGCTCTGTGCTGCTACATTCTGATGAGGAGAGAGAAACAATATGACTTTTATTTTACTCTTGAGTTCAGGGGTGTAGAGAAAGGGAAAGAGACCTTGGGAATTGTTTTGTATTTTATGCAGAGGTGGAAGGTAAGAAGAAAAACACTGAATACTTGAGGGAGTTTTTAGTGCTTTGTTTGCTTATTGGTTGCTAGTGAGAAATATTTCTTCAATGTCTGGTAAATTTGCAAGGGAATTAGGACAGACTTTAATTTTTAGAAAGAGAATTTCATGACGTGATGCAGAAAGGAACCATGGAAATCAAACTGGTGTAGAGATGGGTGTTGGATTAGGACTGGAGCAATCTAGGTTCAAGTCCACTCAACCACAGAAATTCACCAGATGACTTTGAGCCAATCAATCTCCCTTGACCCCAGGATATCTCAGAGTGATTGTTTTAGAATTAAAATTAAAGATGTGATTTTTTAAGCCATTTTGAGCTTCTGAAGAAAAGATAGAATATGAACCAAATCAATAAATGAATATATATCCTCACCTTTCATGTTGGAATGTGTATGTATGTATGACAGAGAGAGCAGAAAGGAAAGCTGACTTATGTGCTCTGTAAACAGTTAACACATAGAACAAGATATGTGAAGACATTCTAGCAAGAAAATAATAACACATTTCCAAACCAAAAAGCCAGGTTCTGATTTAAAAGTTTTATTCCCCGGGAAGGCTTATATTATCAGTTATAGCAGCAAAATATTATCTATTCCACATCCTTTTGTATCTTCTTTGACTCCATAAAAATCTCTATAAGTTCTGAATGCTTCATAAGCATTACTTTCTAAAATTTAGCTTCTATGTGTTGGTCATAGAAATGGGTTTATAGTAACCCACATATTCTCTGATTTTCCTCATGGAGAGAAGAGGAAGACCAGATTACTCAGTGCTACCCCCATCAGGACCATGTCCTGGGGCATCATAGGTTCATAAACCAGGAATCTTAATTTTTGCCACAAAATATTAACTCAGCTAGTCCTCCAGAAAAAAAAATCAGGTTTGTAACACTTCATCTGTAGCCTGGCATGGTTCTATCCCCAAATACTTCTTTCATATGTTATTGTAAAGAGGTGTAAGTCAATCCTGAATTAAAATAATAAAAAACAGTATCCACTCAATTGATATGATTTCAGCATTAGAAATTAAATTAAATACTTTAAATTTCTGATATTTAAGTACAGGACTGGTGTGTGGTCCCATGCTAGAGTCAATTAAGACCACAGATGAGAAATTTATTAAGAGTTGGAATTCAGACAACTCTCCTCTCTATTGTAGACAACCTCTTTGTAGGTACAGTAGTCCTCTCCTCCAAAATTATTTGAGAGAAATTATCCTTTAGCAAGGCCTAATTTCTTATATTCTAATGTGTTTTAACTACTCCAAGTTAACAACAATACAAATCAAACATTCTCTAAAGCAACTTTATATCAGTTGCAGAAGGTAAATTACTGTTTTTATATTCTATAAATAGCAGTAGCTTAGTGAATTTAACTAATTCACAACTTCTTCAAGGGATTTACCAATTCACAGCTTTTCTATGTTTTTGCAGATTCCTAAAAAGAGAAATCTTTTTAGAGAATGATTTAGTATATATTTTGTTTCGGTAAGGGATGCATGCATGCGTGCACATACACATACACATAAGCAAATTGAGGCTTCCTACTGCTCAGCCTCAAAGAGGATTTAAATCATTCATGTATGTTATCTTTGCTTGAAAAACGTCATTCAAGTTTTCCTTTTGAATAGACCAAGCTTTTCCCTATGATCTGCTTTCCATTCCCAATAGAAAATGTGGTATAAAAATAAAGAATCTTTGAATCCTTGCTAGCAGCATCAACGTGGCAACAGCTCAGCTTGACTTGACACCATCATTTTATTCTGCATAGATACTCTAGCTTTTTGCTGTTTGCTACTCATTCCAAAGGTGTCTAAGATGTGTTAACCAGACAATGCACTTTTTCAAAGATGGGAGAATCACAGAAACAAGAGGAGGAGTGATTGTTTGTATTCTCATGATACCCCATAATTGTCACTAAAAGTACCGACAAGACCTTTAGTGGATGAAAATGGGGAAGAGAATTTGAAGGGAAAGAAAACAACATTATCCTTGCGCTACTTAGGAAAGTTGTGCACAATGTAGAAGAATAATTTTACATGAAATAATACTGCAGGGAAATAATATGGATTGAAACTACTGAGGAAAGCTTTATCCCTTCCCACTCACTTGGGCAGCTGCCCTGTCAAGGAAAATTTATAGGTAATGAAAGCATTAGTAGGGGCAACTTATATTCGTAAATTGTTCATAAATGAGGTTTTATGGGTTGCCCAGTATGTAACTAGAAACTAATTAATAGGATGCCTGTCACTATTTCTCACTGAAAACTGAACATTAACTTCTGGGTCGGTGCATCCAGATATAAAAGACTAACACATAGGAAGGAGAAATACCATAGCTATCACTGCATCTTTCTTCACGTGGTTCATTTGCTGTGGGCTTTTAGATTTCATAGTAATGAAGATGAAAGATTGATTGGCTCACTGCTGACCTACTTTAAAGAAATGAAAGAGCAGGTGGCTGTTTTTTAGCTGACTGAAAACAAAAAGTGATAGAAAGAGACATAGAGATAAATGTTCTGAATTCTGCCGTTGCATATAAAATCATTTTGAGAAGGAATCATTTACACATGGTTCATCTAAAATAAATTCTTTTTGTTATAGTAGCATTTATTTGCTTAACAGCACAGTTTTTCTACTTTTAATAAACTTATTACTTAATCAGGCTATAATGCACCATTAATACATAAAGCTTAATGTTTTAAATACTTATCTCAAAATTTCATTATAATTGAAATATTTTTAATCTCCGCCTGTAAAAAAGTAAATCTTTGTCTAAAGTTAACATTGACATTTTCTTAGCTATCCATTTTTGTGTAATATGAAACCATTACAATAAAATATAGTAGAATTGGGCAGTAATTGCCAATTAGGTTATCTTACTTTATTGGTTGCTTGAAAACAAGACATTTATTTCTCTGTTCAAAAATGCAGTTTAAGCTGGACTTGAGAACTTAAAAATGCAGTTTAAGCTGGACTTGAGAACTTAAAAATGCAGTTTAAGCTGGACTTGAGAACTTTAAGTTCTCAAGTCCAGAAAGAAGCAACAAAGGATACGGTATATAGAAGGTCTCCACTGTTATTGCTAGCTAGTTGCTTAACATCTTTTCAAGAATTTTTTTTTTTACCCAACAATAAACACATACTGTGATGGATGCCTGTTTTATTATTTTTATTTTAGAAAACTGAACTTTATGTTTTTGGTTTTAGGACTCTATAAGCCACCAGGTTTGTTCCTCTACTCATCGTAGTTCTTTAAACTAAGTTTAAAATCTGAAATGTTGCATATTCTTCAAAAGATGAGGAGAAATTTGACTGTGTACTTCCTAGACAA
>NW_015387286.1:154407-190484 GCF_001527695.2 Protobothrops mucrosquamatus | reverse complement strand
TAAACACATACTGTGATGGATGCCTGTTTTATTATTTTTATTTTAGAAAACTGAACTTTATGTTTTTGGTTTTAGGACTCTATAAGCCACCAGGTTTGTTCCTCTACTCATCGTAGTTCTTTAAACTAAGTTTAAAATCTGAAATGTTGCATATTCTTCAAAAGATGAGGAGAAATTTGACTGTGTACTTCCTAGACAAAAAGGTACATTAATAGTACACATTATTACTTTGAAAGACCAATTAATGTAGCTGTTAAAATTGTGTACTTTACCTACGCACCTACTCAGGTTTTATAAGATAGGTCTCTTGCCCTGTTAGAAAAATATTCCCCTTAACATTTTGAGCAGAAAGGGCTGTTCTAGCCTTCCTTCCTTTTGTCCTGGTTAAATGGCACAGACTTGGGTTTAGTACATTCAAGTATCTTCAAAGCCCCTACCTTCTGCCCACCAACTGCATCATTGCCAAAGACCTGAATTCAGTTGATATTTTTCATGTTACCAAACAGTTTAAATTCAGGGGTTAGGGTTTGCTTCCCCTTAAAAGTAATATGGGAGAAAGGACAGATTTTCTACCAACTTTTTTCTTTGGAAGAAATGGCATGTGTTTGGATGCTTTATGTAAACTGCTCCAAACCAAGTAGAAATCAGCTTAAGAATTTGTTCCCAAGACCTTCTAAATTAGTTCAGTACAATATACATCATTTTCCAAAGTAGGTAATAATTTTGCTTCAAGTCACCTCCCAGGAAGCTCAATGCACGGAGCCCCTTGAGACACACAAATGTTTCACTAAAAATTGAGTTCTACCAGAGCAACTAGGGGAATTTGTTTTGTTGCTGCCATCCATGTCCACCTTTCAGAAGCCTAATTGTATGGTAATTGTATGTGCAGCTAATTTTGATTTTGCTGCATAAGTACTAATGGAAACTTGATTAATTTTTATGCAACTATAAAAAATCAGAAATGAAATCAGAGCCCCACTGATTTTGTCCCATGGCATTTTAAGTGAACTACCTTAGTCCAATATCATTCAGCAATAATATAACACGTCTGTCTGCCATTTCCCTGCCATGTGAAGACCCTCTTTCTCTAAACCAGTGCATCCTCTCAGTACTGCCCAATAGTGCTTTCCCAAGTGTTTAGGAGCCTTTGAGGATTTGGTCAAGTTGAACATCATAAATCTCATTGTGACTTAGTAGCTCATTGTCATATGTTGGCCAGACACTTTGAACTTGTCACAGTTTATATTTTGCAATTTTGGAAGATCAATCTGTCAAAATGTTCAGGACCTGTCAGAGATGGGGAGGGGGGCGTTTCATTTTTTAAAAGTTTTATGATGCAGGCAAATTTTAGCAAACATATCTTTGGTTGCCCCTGACCTCTTGTAGTTTATTCTGCCTAGTAAGAAAGGAGGTTTGTTGTATAAAACTCCTTTTTCTTTATTATCTATTTTTTCTGGTGCTTTGTTCTGGTGGTCTTCTCTGCTTTAGAATTTCTCCAAGTCTTTAAGTAATGTAATTGGGTAGAACATGTATAAGATTTGAGATCCTCATAGTGTTCAACTGGATCCAGAAGGTTATAATAAATCCCTCATTTCAAGGAATCATCCCAGCATAATTACAGAAAGCAATATTGAAGTTATATTTGGGGGAAAAAGTGATTGGAACAAGAAAGTCTAAATAATTTTAGTCTAATAACTAATATCATCTTTCTGAGTAAGTGGCATTAGATTATCAGATCCAATCACTCTTGGGAGAAACAGATTTTCCAAATCCATTTCAACTGGCTTAGGCCAAGTTTTAGCACTGAAACTGCCCTGGACCTATGCCAGGGGTTGAATCTTGTAGATTTTCCTGGATGGCTCAATGAGTTTAATAACTTTGACCAGAGTATCTTTCCAGATATGACCTTTTAATATTATGATTGGCTGCACAAAATTAGTGGGCAAATCTGTAAGAAAACATATTTCTGAAGCTATTTTTTCAAAGTATAGCACAGCTATGTATGGGACTGAGGACAAATACCTTTTGTTATCTGAATTTCTGATGAAGTGTCATGATTATGAGGCGTAAGCAAGAATATATAATTTTATCATAGTGTATGAGGTTTGTTAGCAACTGAATTAGAATGATGAGACAAGTCTCTGAGTGACGTGTTAAAATGCACTGGCATTTCTTTAAGGTCAGAAACCTTTCCAAACAGAGAGCTCTTAAAAATAAATGTTTTGAAGCTAATTTAGTGAACCAATGATGTCACAATTCTGTCATTAGATTTGAAATGTTTCACTATAGTTTGAAAACTGTTTACATAACTTTTAGTGCCTGCTTAATATAGCCATTCATCCATTCAGTGTTAAACACCAATAGATCTTGATTTAAATAAGAGAAATGACAGACCTTGACTTAGTCAATGAGATTTAATATGCTTTTAATTAGATCATGTGTGTTCTTCCTTGACATTTTTTCCATATCCAAAATGCTGATTTTTTAAAATCTAGGAATAACTAAAATTCTTAACTGAGAGAAAATATTGGGAATCAGCAATTCAAATTAGTATAAAATTATCTATATTTAAGCATAGATATTTGGTGCTCTACTGAGCCTGCTTGTGCATTATTTACATTAAAATTATCGTGAGGCATGAGAACAGATTTATTATTTTTAAACAGGAAAATGAAGTTGTCAGAAAGCTATGCTTTCTATTCTATTTTAACAGCATCTGTGTTAAAAATAGCTGTTCATCGAAGTACAAATCTTATTGTTCTCACCTGCCAAAGGGGTAAGTATTCAGCTTTTTTTATTCTGTACCTTTGTTTCTTCTAGCTGTTATTACTTTAGGCCACATTCTATGGAATAACTGAATTGGAAGGGACCTTGGAGGTCTTTTAGTCTAACCCCCTGCTCAAGCAGGAGACCCTATACCATTTCAAACAAATAGCTGTTCAATGTCATCTTAAAAACCTCCAGTGATAAAGCACCCACAGCTTCTGAAGGCAAGTTGTTCCTGTGATTAATTGTTCTAACTGCCAGGAAATTTCTCCTTCTTTCTAGAAGAAATTGCTTCTTGTCTGCCTTCAGGTGCTTTGGAGAATAGGTTGACGTCCTCTTCTTTGTGACAGCCCCTTAGATATTGGAACACTGCTGTCATGTCACTTCTAGTCCTTCTTTTCATTATGCTAAATATACTTAATTCCTACGATTGTTTTTTTGTATGTTTTAGCCTCCAGTCCCCTAATCATCTTTGTTGCTCTTCTGTGCACTCTGCATTCTAGAACAGAGGTCCCCAACCTTTTGGGCACCAAGGACCGTTTACATGGAGAGAGGTTTTTCCATGGACCAGAGGGGGCGTGGTTTTGTGTGCTGCCTGTATCCTACAGATGGGGCTTTCCTTGTTTGTGCGGACCAGTTGCTGGCATGCCGCGGCCCGATACTGGTCCACGGACCAGGGGTTGGGGACCCTTGCTCTAGAAAGTTTCAACATCTTTTTTATATTGTGGTGACCAATACTGGATGCAGTATTCCAAGTGTGGTCTTACCCCAAGGCATTATAAAGCAGTACTAACACTTCATGTGATCTTGATTCTACCCCTCTGTTAATGCAGCCTAGGACTGTGTTCTGCTTCTTTTTCCTTTCAGAATTAAATCATGAGAAAATTTCAGCTAGTGAAAGATTGAACTGGAAAGGTTGTTATCAAAGTGCTATATAAGATCCTCTGAGTTGACAAGAGGGTGATATTGCTGACAGTTAATAAAGGTAATTAAGAGTGAGAACATAAGTAGGCAATGAAAATATTCAGCTGAAAATTGTTACAAGTGCCAAGAAATCACCCAAATAAGACTTTTCATCACTATTTAATTGATTAGAAAAGCAGATAATAGTTTTGACTTCGCCCCTATGTCATCTTATAGTATGTAACTTACTATATATTTACAAGCCCAGAACTAATATAGCTACTAACTAGAGCATTAGAGGTACTTATTCCCAATATATATGGATGTAGATGTGCTTATTTATTACATACAGGGCTTTTTTTCTCGGAGAAAAGGTGGCGGAACTCAAACCTGGCCACGCCCTCATCAAACCCTAGGACCGCCCCTTTAGAGAACAGGAATGCAAGTAAAATTTGGGAGGGGCTATTTCCGGTGTGGGAGGGGCTATTTCCGGTGCGGCCGGCCCGGAAAAAGGTGCCGGAACGCGGTTCCGCCGCGTTCCGGCTGAAAAAAAGCCCTGATTACATAACATGGCATAATTTTCTCAATGGTGTTTTAAAGGATATTATAAATACTAGAATATATATTGGCATGATAGTTTCTTAAAAGTTCTTTTGTTTGATACTTTAAATACTAAAGTATAGTAAGAAAGATTGGGAATTAAACAGTAACTGGACATTAATTGAGATTGACATTTGGAAAATATCAATTAGGAAAATCATTATAAATCTTATATAAATGTGATTGGTGATTTGTATTTTATAGATTTGTGGCCAGTAGAAACCTGGCATAATAGATATAATAAACAACCACATTTGTTTATTTTTATTTAGTACTTGCATGCTTACCCATGTATTTTCCCTGCCTGTTTGACTCCTTCAAATGAAGAGAAACTACAACTTCTTGCTTTGATGCTTATCCCTTTTGGTTAGAAGATCATCAATTATTTAGGATTCTATACCCATGGAGCTCAATACTTTGAACAGAACAAAATGAATAAAGCATGCTGAAGATCACTGACTTAAAATAGGCCAGTTTCCAAAAAGCCTTTAGCCATCAAATATTGAAAAATCTGGAAAATCCTTCCTTAATTAATCTGCATTTGTTAGCTGTAATAACAAAGCTACAGTGAAAAACTGTACATGAAAATATATTTTCCATTTGCATGAGTTATTTTTGGTGTTCTTTTTTGGGAACAATTCTTCCTAATTGAGAACAATTCTTATTAATCACATTCCTTATTTAAATTATTTTGTCAAAAAATGAGAGGTTAAAGATCTTTTAAAATAAGAGAGTTCACAGTTCCCCTTGTAGAAGGCAGGTGTTTTGGGGGCTGTGACACTGAGTGGTCAGACTGGAGACTGAAGTATGATGAGCTCTCCTTAATGGACTTCTACTTGTACCAAGAAATAGTTTTATCTACCCTTTTTTGTCAACATTGTTGGAACTATAACTTTGAATACCGTTCATGTTCCTGCTTTTTACTTCTGTTACAGAGTACTATTTCACTATAATCTTAGACTGTGTCAGACTTTATAACTGAAGGAATTTGGTGGGAGCTGCACCTATTTCTATGGTATGCATGGAGAACAAAAGCTCCTGTGAATACTTCTGTAAGTTTTATAACGTTCAGTGCAAGGCTCTGCAGAGGTGCATAATTTGTATTAGTGATAGACAACTACTTGAACAACTACAGTTACAGACAAATGGCTATTATTTCCAACTCAAAACAAACTGTTCTGATCTTTTCTTCTGAGGCTGAAATAGTCTGTTTTGAACTCTCAACAATTGTTTTTGCATTCAAGGCACTTTGTATATCTCTGCTCATTTGACTTTTTTTTTAATCAATACAAAGATTTATTTTCCTTCTGTTGGTTTTGCAGCCAATTAAGGCCAAATGCAACCAGTTAATGGAAAATTAACAAACTTGTCCAAATGCCTCCCATCTACAGTTTAGAGCTAATGGTCCAGAAAGTCAGAAATTTGTTATTTCCTGAGGAATGGTTAGGAGCAAAATAGAGAGATTAATGATTTGAGCCTAGCTATCTTTGGCAAAGTTTACATTCCAAGGTTGCAAATGCAGTTAAATCAATGCAGTAAATTCTGCTTGCACTGTTACATTCTGTTTAAGAAGGCTGCTACCCTCTTAACAAGTAATCCTCACTGAACTCAAATGGACTCACAGCTGAATAAGCACATTAATAGGATTGCACTATGCAAATGGCAATTTACCCAAGCAGTCTACAGAAACCACGTCTTTGGATGGCTTTTGGCTTTCTATTAACGAGAGGGGGAAAAGGTAGTGGGGGGGAGGAGACTTGCTGCTATTTGTTGTTGAGTTTATTCTACTGTATACTTGTCTTTAAGGTGGTAGCTACAACTTAAACTATCTTATCTGAGAATAAACTATACTGAAGTTAATAAGACTTTTTCCTGAATCCTTTTTAAGTCTCAACCCATTAAAATTGGTAACTTAATCTACTTTAATTTTAAACAGGCAGTTGAGTCTCCTATTCTGCAACTAGTACATTTGTTTCCTGCTTCGAATACTAGTAGTTTGGCATCTTTGAGAGCTGGAGCTGGCAAGTGAATGAAGCCTGGGATAGATGTGACATTAGGTAAACCAAGTACAGATGCCACCAACAGTTCAGTCTGAAGAAAGAGAAAACACTCTTTTGGTTTTGGTGGGAGAAAGAAAGATAGCATTTTAAAAAAATAATTTGTCAAGGAAAACTTCATGGAAGTGTTGATGAATTAATGTTCTACTGGAAAAGGAAATAAATAAACAAGGGATTAAACAAATATGTCATAAAGGTTATAGTTTTCTAATATATTGTTAATTAGCTATGAATAGGTAAACATATATTGTTTTGAATTGCTTGACAGTTGTTGTGTTTTATAGATATTTTATTAGTTTTTAACTATAACAATCTTCAGTACCTGGTGTACAGCATGTTGTCTTGGTTTATATTTTAACAAGAAAAAAAGGACAGTAATAATAATGATTACATTTGATAATTCCATAATTAATATATTAATTAATGATACATTTCTTTGATCTTCCCTTTTCCCATTTGTATTTTCCTTCTTCAACCTTAGCCAAAATATAATTCTTAATATTTTCAATATGTAAATGATTAGGTATAGGCATTTTTTATATTTATACAAATAATAATAATAATCTCTTATGTATAACATTTTTTTCAGCTTATATTATTCTCATAATCATCATCTCATTAGTTCAGCATACATCTTATTTTTATAATTTTTGTTCGCTTAAATTCCCTTATATTCAATCCAATTCTTATCAGTCATAATTTCTTCATATTAGTCATCTAACTGTTTAAATTTTCCCATTTAGGTACATCATGCCAATATTTTATATCATGCATTATAAAAATACTATACTTTTTATCTGTCTTATAGTATCTAGATATAACATCCTTTTAAATCAGTTTATATTTTACTTACAATATATATTAAAGTTACATCAACCTACTATTTTAACATTTAATATATTATAAAACATACTATATTACTTAAATCTCATTATCCTTCTTGTTATAAGGCCCCTTTATGTTCAAAATTCTCTGTTCTTTTAGCCATATTCAAACAAATAAACATTTTATATTTATACAAATAATAATAGTAGTAGTCCATCTGGTAGGGCGAGTCAAATCTCTTGTATCTGTCTCTGATCTTCTTCTTTTGCCAAGTAATTTTCCAAGTTGATGTAATCCACTTACCCAAGAATTCCTGTATTTCTTACAAATGTTGTTGGGTATACAAAAGATGAAGTAAGTAAGAAATTCTTTCTGTCCCCCAAACTTTAATGGTTCTAATAATAATTCCATTTTTCTTGTTATATCAGAACCTTGTAGATTTTTTCCTGTTTGTGGCAAATTGTAATTCTTTTCCTTTGTTATTTCATCAATTTGATCATATTCTTCTAGTTTGTAATCTGTTGTCTGATTTGTTTGTTCCCTTGTTATTTCCTGGGTATTTTTTAATTGTAGATTTAGATTGGAAATATGCTTATTTAAATCCTCAAAGTTGTTTCAAATTTCATCGTGGTTTGAGTCTATTGTCATTTGTATTTCTCCTAACATTACATATATTTCCTTCGAGAAAGTATTTATTTTGCCTTGAAGTATTGCTTCTGGAAGCTCTTGATTTTCCAGGCTCCTTCAGGAGAAAATATTGAATGTGGCATCGTGTCATTTTCTGATACATATGTGATATCCATGTTGTCTCCCCCCTTCAAATAATCTTTCATCAATGTTTAATTCAAAAGTCAATTTATCAGTCAGTCAAAATTACAGATTCAGTATATTAAGCCACTTTAAATCCTTCCTGCAGATTCTCCTCTAAAAGATTAGCCAGAAAGCCAAGGTTTTTCTTTTCCATAAACAGTTCTTAGGTTTAAGCAACAGTCCAGGTTTTTTTTTCTTTCAAACACTTTTTAATCTTATAGCTGGCTCTTCCTTTATTCCCAGCTATCTTCAAGGTTATTTGCAATTCAAAGGAACAACTTTTTCTTTGTTTCTGGGCATTCTGCCAATTTCTGAGTCCTTATTATTATTCTATTCTCTAATTCTCCATTAGATGTCAGCAGTTTTTTTTTTTCAGTTTTTCTTTCAATCAAAAAGTTATTTTTGTTATATATTTTTATAATTCCATCAGAAATTTTTAGGGTATAATCTGGACAGTTTTTTAGCTCCTAGATTTGTCCAGACTGAAATATTTTAAATCAAATTTTAATATCTTTCTTTCCACCTTTTATATTAATTTGCCGCTTCCTTCTGTAAGGGAATAGGGATATAGTCCCCTCCCTTCACTTCTGCTTTGGGGATCTTTTCAAGGATTTAAATAGTAGATACAAGAAAGAAGATCAGTACTCTCACCAATTCCAAGCATGCTGTTCACCAGTGTTTAGGTTCGTGCTCTGGAACTTCGGCTACAAGCAGCTTGGGCTAGATGCTGATCTCACGCTAGCCTTTCTCCTGTCAGGTTCGGAGGGCTTTCCCCAGATCAAACGAAGCGATTGCTGTCACTTTGTGATCAATAGGGCACCCCTCCTTCACAGTCACCTCTCCGGGGCAATTTCGGACCCATCTAGGGTCCCCCAAGCAGGAAGAAACAAGCCATGGGGAGCAGAGGTCCACTCTCGCATGGCCATGCGCTGCGGCGCAAAAACCGGAAGTGCTTGCTTGACAGTTGTTAATCAGCTCTGAACAAAACATGAATAGTAATTATATATTATTGAGTGAGTTTAGAAACTAGAATATATTCTATTTATATTGCTAAGTCTTTCATAATTTGGAAATTGTGTAAAATCAAATTATAAACACTTAGCATAGAAAAACCTAATGTTGGATGTGGTACAAATCCATGCATCTAGCAGTTATTTTCAGTTTAAGTTTAACTCTTCATTTACTTTTCAGATAGGAAATTATTCTAGACTTTAAAGCATATTCCCACAATTTGATTAGCCATTATTCCATTGAATACAATAGCTTTCTAGCAGTGAGCACATATAAAGCAATATTTTGTATACCTCACATACTTGGATTTTAAAATTTGGGGTATATGAATACACATATGTACGGCTAAATTCATATATAGAATTCTATTTTAACTGGTATAATAGTGAGTCTTATCTGCAATATGTCATAGAGTGTAGCTCAGCCCTTGGTTTTCCCGATGGGATCTTTTGTGTTCCAAGAGAGAAGATTTTTAGAGTGGCTTAGTTATAATCTCTGAAAATTTTCTGAGCAGTTGGAGTTTGAGGAGAAAAAAAACCTAAACAGAAGCAGCAATTGGTACTGAACAATTACAGTAGTTGGTTGTTAGTTGTTAAATATAAATCTAATTTCAGAAATTAATACACATAGCAAAGATATGATTATTATTGGTGAACCATGTTTAGTGACTATCAAAAGGTTCAGTAGATACCATAAATTATGGTCATATTCTTAAGTTCATCTATTTTCTCATTAAGACAGCAATGAAGAACATATATAAATGAAGTTATTTTGCTTGATTTATATGTAAAAAAATGCCATACTGTCAACTGTGCAAATTGTTATATCAAGAAATCTGTAATCATAAAAATTAAGTGGATTAACTTTTATTTCAACCTATATGAAGTAATCTTTATAACATTCTGTTAATATGGCAGCTCACTGATTATTAAACTGCATAATATTTTCAAAAGGTAATATTGAAATGTTTTAAGCGGGTTTCTGGAACCAACTATTTTTTGAAATTTAAAAAAAAACACATGAGTATGAGCAGGACAGTTGTGGACAAAATTTTCTAAATGGGAAATTGAGTTGCTTGCTAAACTGATCTGAATGTAACAATATGAAGATTTATATAGCCCAATCTTAATCAGTTTATAGAGCCACAGTTTAATCTTCATGTCTAATTGTCTATTAATACTTCAACTATATAATATTTATAAAATTCCCAAAATCTTATTGTACAGAGCTAATGGATGTGGATTTTTAGAGTATATGAGTAGAACAAATCACATTCTGAACATACATATGTTCAACATGTATTTGATTTCCATATTAATAGCATTAAGTAATTGATTTTGAAAGTAAATGTTTTTTTAAAGTGATCAGAACTTGCCCAGTACTATGAATTTGACTAATTAAACTAGATTAATAGTTAAAAAGTTGGAGTGAATTATCTCCTAGGAATATATCATTAATGGGTTTCAAAAAGAATGTTCAAGATCCTATTCAAAAGCCATTTTTGAGCATCAGTGAGAATGAAACAGGAAAATTACACATAGAAACTGAAATGAGTGAATAACTGTACATTGGGGTTTTTTTTATCCTTTGGAAATTCATGAAATAGATGAAACTTAGATCCTATAATTAAATGTCAGGTTCTATTTTCACAGGTAGCTACATGAAGGCCAAAATCTGAAAGATTCAGGATTCTACATTGAAATTTAACTTTTCACTGAATGATAATAAACTTCTACATTCTTTTATTTCTTCACATATAAGAAATGATGAACAATTTATTTAATTAGGAATAAACCTGCTCTCAACTTCTAATTATCCAGGATGTAAATGTTGAGATAATGAATAAGTGTTTAAACTTTGAACAGGGTTGATTCTATAACATGGCACTTGCTAATTAAATACTTTTTAGGTATTTAAAGATTCTTCCAGTGTTACAGTCAGAAACCTATGTCATGGACTTCTTGTACAATGGTAAAAATTTTGGATAAATAAAAACAAGTAAATAAGTTTTGCCTGAAATAATAAAGCTATTTTTCTAGAATACAGGGATCCTGATAATTGCAAAACATTTTTAATAACAGCTAGTCTGAACTCCATTCTTTAAATTTGTATGAACTTTGCTAGTGTATACCATGAAGCAAGGATTGTTGAACCTTTGTTTATCAGCACATTCATAAATTCCACTAACAACGAAAATTTACGGTATATGCTGTGGATATTTTGCTTGATCAGAGATCTATATTAATACTACATTAATAATAGGCAAGAAAAACCAAATGCACAGGTATAGTATAGGTGGTACCTTGCTCAATAGTAGCAACTGTGAGAGGGATATTGGAGTCCTAGTGGACAATCACTTAAATATGAGCCAGCAGTGTGCTGCAGCTGCCAAAAAAGCCAACACAGTGCTAGGCTGCATTAACAGAGAAATAGAATCAAGACTATGTGAAGTGTTAATACCACTTTACAATGCCTTGGTAAGGCCACACTTGGAATACTACATCCAGTTTTGGTCACCACAATGTAAAAAAGATGTTGAGACTTTAGAAAGAGTACAGAGAAGAGCAACAAAAATGATCAGGGGACTGGAGGCTAAAACATATAAGGAACGGTTGCTGGAATTGGGTATGTCTAGTTTAATGAAGAGAAGGATGAGGGGTGACATGATAGCAGTGTTCCAATATGTCGGGCTGCCACAAAGAAGAGGGAGTCGAGCTATTCTCCAAAGCACCTGAAGGCAGGACAAGAAGTAACAGATGGAAACTAACCAAAGAGAGAAGCAACCTAGAGCTAAGGAGAAACTTCCTGACAGTTAGAACAATTAATCAGTGGAATAACCTGCCTCCAGAAGCTGTGAATGCTCCAACACTGGAAGTTTTTAAGAAGACACTGAACAGCCATTTATCTGAAATGGTGTAGGGTTTCTTGCCTGAGCAGGGGGTTGGACTAGATGACCTCCAAGGTACCTTCCAATTTTATTATTATTATACCCTTTTCTGCAGGTTGAAAGGTGAATTATCCTAGCTTAAGCTATCTAGAATTTCCTTTCTATTGCTAATTTTACTTTTGTTGCCATGGTGCAAAAGCTGGAGAAGCAGAAGAAAAATAAAATCAAGCAATGAAGCTTACAAGTAGTTTCTCAAGGGACTGTATGAAAACAAATCAAAAATTGGATCTTGCATATTTTGTTGAATTGAGGTAGAGGAAAACAATGGCAACTTAAGTATAAAAAATAAACTAAATCACTGCTGGGCTGCTACATTGTAGCATCACTATTAACTAAAGTCTCCTAATATGATATTATTCTTTCTACATAGTTTAAATTATTTTATGGACTTTAGTTCAAAGGAATGGCCACATTCTAAACTAATGTAGTGACATAGCTAAGAAATCACTGGTCCATTTTTGTTAACTACAAGGCAGTTTTAATTGAGCCACATCTCCCAATTTTAACATCCACAATTCATTATGATAATATATTGATCTATGGGGCAGGATTGTTGGACTACTGAAATAATATGTGTCCATCCATCCACCTATCCATCCGTCTGTCGGTCCATCCCTAGTGTTTCCGTCTTAGCCTTTTTTTTTGTTTTGGCCAACTGAATCATTCACTGGTTTGCTTTTATTTAGCAAGCCTGGTATTTTTTTCAATTATTGCAGTCTCCTTTTTATTTTTCTAAATATCATCACTGTTTTAATTCTACAGATTTTACAATTGTAACTCAATGATTATTGTTAATGAACAAACAAAAAATGAAAAAATAGTTACCAGGTCTAACTGAATTACTTTAATTGGAGAAGGTAGAGACAAATAGACACTGAACTGAATTCTGTGACTCTGTCCGTTCATTATACAGGTTGTCCTCGACTTACAACAGTTTAGTGACAGTTCGAACTTGCAGTGGCATTGAAAAAAGTGGTTTATATCTGTTTTTCACATGATCGTTGCAGCATCCCCATGGTCATGTAATCAAAATTCAAACATTTGGCAACTGACTCATATTTATGATGGTTGCAGTGTCTTGAGGTCACCGTTTGCAGGCAAAATCAATAGGGAAGCAACCGCGTTACTGCAGTGATTGACTTAACAACTGTGGCAAGACAGGTTGTAAAATGGGACAAAACTCACTTAACAAACATCTCACTGAGCAACAGAAATTTTGGGCTCAATTGTGATTGTAAGTTGAGGACTACCTGTATTACAATAACATTATCATGACAATGAGGATTTTTCTGCAGGTTGGAAGGCTAATGCATAAACTTCAACTCAGTTGAATGGAAAACCCCTTAATCTAACTTTGGGAGATGATCCCAGGGTATTGTTATAGTATTGTTATATAAATATTTTACTTTCCTTTTCTGCAGCCACCAATCACGCTGCTTCATATGGGATGGAACAGGGTGTGATAAGGTAGAATGCTGCATTGGTTTAGCAACTTAAGAAGTTTCTGGTGAACAGGTAGCAGGCACTAAGAGAATATGTTTGGGTTGAAATGTAAAATTGCTGTCCTACCGCTCCTTTCAACGCCTCCTCCATTTAAGCCTGGGTTCAAAAATAGGCCACCTGACAACTTAAGGGGCATGGAAGAGAGGTGTGATATTAGGACAGAGTTCTCTTGATTGTTCTGCTTGGTGCAGTCCCTGTTCCGTGCTTGTAATCTGTCAGTTGTGCTGTTTTCAAACATGGGTTTTGTAATCTTCTGAAAGAGGATCGAATCCAGGAATATCTGCAGTGGGAGAAGAGGGAAAGGAAAAGGGGTCAGGAGTATCAAAACAATGGTCACGGCTGAGATATAAAAGCCCCACCTATTTTTGCATGTATGTGGTGCATGCAACATATATTAAAAGAGGAAAGGCTTCAATTGCCTAGTTATACCTGTCAGTTTGACATCATTGGCACTCCTGCAGATGCCCCTGCCTAAATTCACATTCAGAAAGACAGGGTTTACCAGGTAAAAGGCACAGAAAAGTAAAGGGTGCATTGGGAACAACCAGACAGCAAAGAGCAAGCTCTTCTCTTAACTAGCCCTGCAAGGGAGTAACAGTGAGAGACCAAGCAATTTAGTTCTGCTTGTCTGGCTGGCAGCGCTTGGGAAGTCACGAAGAACACAATATTTTTTTCCAAGTTTTTTATTAATTTTCCAATATTATATTTACATATTTGAAACATAGCGTGGTGGTTGAGCGCAGTAATTCCATTACATTTAAATATCATCAGTACGTTAAATTAAAATATTAAGGAAAAATTAACCACCAGGTCACTGATTTGCTAAAAGTTTGAATGTTTACAGATAACTAAGATTTGAGTTTAAGATATTGTTATGAGTTAAGACACAGGTTAAGTAAAACCTAGAAGTATAAATACTAATAATTAAATTCGTATATTGGTTTGTGATACAAATGCTGATGGTTTAATTTTTTTTATTTTATTTTTTCTCTTTTTCTGGAAAGGAAGAAAGGAAAGAAGTAGAAGAAAGAAAAGAAAAAAATTATTAGCCCTAAATATGAGATAGGAGACTGAGAAATTGGGATCATTTAAAATCTGGAAATGATAAAGATTAAATGTTAAATTTAAATATCAATGAGAAATTAAAGTTAAGAAAAGCCTATTAGGTTATTGTCTAAAAGATGGAATGTCAAATTAATTAAGATATGTATAGACTGAAGATTATTGTTGAATACTAGAAAGGTATTTTTTGTTTGATTGATAGGATAAGAACTGTATTGATCTGAATATGACAGATTTTATGGTGGAAGGAGGGAGAATTAGTTGTTGTAATACTTTGAGATTTGCACGAAGAACACAATATTATAAGCAGCCCATGCCTTGTAGAATAATGGCAGTCGTCACCAACACAGCTAGTGCCATCAGCATTCAAACAGCATCCACTATAGCAGTGGTTCTCAACCTGTGGGTCGGGACCCCATTTGGGGTCGATCAACCATTTCATGGGGGTCGCCAAGCAAGGCTGTCCGCCATTTTTTTTGTCCGCCATTTTTTTTGTCCGCCATTTTTTTCCCCTTTTCCGGCGGGTGCCTTACCTCCCTTGGGCTGGGCCAGCTGGTGGTCGGCCTGCTCCATCTCTGCCGCTTGCCAGCTACGCCTCGGCCGGCGCAGGGGGCGGAACCATGCATGCGCAGCACTCCCGGGCAGGGAAAGTCCTCGACTTACGACCGGTTGGGTAGTCCTTGACTTACGACCGGTTTAGTCCTCGACTTACGACCGGTTTAGTCCTCGACTTACGACTGGTTGGGGTCGCGGCATTAAAAAGGTTGAGAACCACTGCACTATAGGATGGCAAAGGGAATTGCAGCTGCATGATAAAAATCTTGAGAGAATTGATCAGTCAAAACAAGTGGGATTTAAATATATTTATATATATATCCACCCAAAATCCCAAGATGTAAAAAGCCTGCAAAGCACCCAGCATGAGGAGCTAGTCACACAAAGCCAGCAAATCCTGACTCTTTCTTAGTTTAAATCAACCTCTGGACATCACAAGTCTAGTATTCCATCACAAAAATGCCAAACCTATCCTGCACAAAATCTCACAAGCATTATGGTCAGGTGTTATGTGGACAGATGTTTCTGCAGAAGCCAACTGTCTGGGTCCAGGAGAGGGCTTGCTTTTTAATATATTAAATATATTATTATTTAGATTGTCTTGGGTGTTTTTAACCAATTTGCATGATACATTATGTCCAATAAATATTTTCTTCAGAAAGTCAACTGATAGATTTTTGAGTAGTGAACATAGAAAAATAAAATAGAATTTGCAGAGATAATTAATAAAAACAGAACTAAGAAAAGTACTGTGTCTTCTTTTCCTTCTCTCCTTCAGAGAGAGTTCTGGGTATAGGCTGGTAGCCACAGGAATTTTGAAAATAATGTGCATAATAAATGAATTGCAACTGGAGACTTGCTGTGTTTAACTAGGCTTTTTTTTATCTTCCTGCTCTTTCCTCATACTCAACAGATGCATTTTCCCAGACTATTTTCCATAACCTCAAAGAAACAAACTATGTGAAATTTCTTCAAAATATGTTTAAGTTCAGAATAATATTGTTCCTTCTTGTTTTTGGTATATTTTTGTCCTCGATATTTAATTTGTGCTTGAATGTATGTCAGAAATATGATAGCCAATAGAGAGCTTTACACAGAAGTATTGTATGAGGCTAAGGCGGACTTGTGAATTTTACACATTTCCTCTGGATGTTTGGGGTACTTTTTAGAATATTTTTGTTTCTTTGGTACAGTAGTTTATGTTTCCGTTCACTGGCTACTGCAGAAAGTTGGAGTGTGTTGATTCTCATTGGAGATATTTCTGCTGCTGTAAATGAGTCACCAAATCTGTAGGGAAAGGCCAGCAATTATATGGATCCATACATAGTTCCACATCACAGTCTACAGGGAATGAACAGGAGCAAGCAAAAAAAGAGAGCTTTATTGTAGCTGAAAGGTTTGAGGGAGAATCCAAGATGTAGGGCAATGTTATGTTGGAACCCAACAGAGAAATCATCTCAGCAGAAGTGAAAAAGTTGCAGTATAATAAAATCAGCCAGGCAAGTTTAGTAACAATGAGGAAGTAGATAAGTTGAAACTTCTCTTTCTAATAGTAAATGATTAATATGCTAGATAAAAGCTCAAGTAAGGTTTTGGAGCCTATCCAAAGCATCATATGTACATATCTCTACATCTACTTTACATCAGAAATGGTAGGTGGTTGCTCAGAATTTCTCTTGTGTGCTATGCTAGTTGAACTGGAGAAGCTAAGAAACTGATAGATCAGACTTTTAGTAACATGAAAGAAACATACCATTTCCAGAAATCAAGCAGCTTTCAACTCTGCATAAGCTGGAAAATATTTCTTAGAAATAATTTATTTGTTTGAGGGTGAGCAGATATGTTCTTGGGGACTAGTCATCATGGACAAGATAATTATTATGGATGTAAAAAGCTGAGTTTGGTGTATAGACCACATGGTGAACTGGCTACTTGTAGTAAAGACTGTATACATCATCTACTTAGCTTGATAGAAAATGCTAAGATTGAATGAGTCATAGTGTACATTGATACCAGTTATGTAAAGAAAAAAGTAATAAAAGTCTGGAATTCAAATTCAAGCTATCTGAATTGTTACCTTTTCTAGCAGGGACAGCTAGAAAAGAAAATTAAGGTTCCCAGTATGTATATGAGTCAGTAGTGTAGAGAGAATTCAGATTTATTATGTATTGGAGATTATTTTGGGACACCTAAAAATGCAGCAGGCTGCATCCTAAATGCCTTATCTTAACATTAAGAAATGATATATAGCTTCTGATAATAATCTTGAATGGTAGGACTCTATTTGATTCTAGAAAAACATTGATCAAAATCATATGAACTATTAGTACCGCTTTATAAAATCTTAGTAAGACCACACCTGGAATAGTGAATCCAGTTTTGGTCACCACATTACAAAATAGATGTTGAGACTTTGGAAAAAGTGCAGAGAAGAGCAATTAAGATGATTAAAGGCCTGGAGACTAGAACGGTTGCAGGATTTTGGTTTGGCTAGTCTAGAGAAAAGAAGAACTGGGTGACATGATAGCAATATTTGAGGGGCTGCCACAAAAAAACACCAGAGGGCAGGACAAGAAACAGTGAATGTAAACTAATCAAGAAGAGAAGCAACCTGGAATTAAGGAGAAATTTCCTAACAGTGAGAACAATTAACCAGTGGAACAGCTTGCCTTCAGAAGTTGTGGATGTGTCATCACGGAGGTTTTAAAGAAGAGACTGGACAGCCACTTGTCTGAAATGGTATAGCGTCTCCTGCTTGAGCAGGGGGGGTTGGACTAGAAGGCCTCCAAGGTCCCTTCCAGCTCTATTCTGATTGATTGGTGGATGGATGGATATAGGAGCAAAGTAGAAAAGCAAAGCGACCAATCCATGACAGGGTTGAGGAGGACAGTGTGTGGGAAACAGGCCCAAGGCCTGCAGGGACTGATCAAGGTGGGAAGCAGACCCAAGGCCTGTGTGAGACACAGTGGGGCAGTATAAGGGAAGATAGGCAGGAAGTTGCTACAGCATCCTTGAGGTCAATCATAAAGGCAGGTGGATTGTCAAGCACCTGCATTTTGTCCAGTGTCAATGCAGTGCCCATAACTTTTGGCAGGGGTCAAAAGTCCCTTTGTTCGGTGCCATCATAATTTAGAACAAGACTCCCTGTATTACAAATGAAATGGAACCTTTTAGGCTCCTTAGGAAAATACCATGAGAACAAAAAGTAGCTTCTTTTACCAGCAAAAATTCTTCCTGATCCCAGCTCAGACAGCATATCTCAAAAGGGCATCGTTACTTTTATATTTCATTTTAAGGCAGATGTGTACAATGATTTTGGTAGCTGAGGTTGCACTTAACATTTCAAAGGAACCCATGATGAGTGATAATACAAGGTGGGACTAGGGGGGCGTTTTTGTTTTAGAGAAGGTCTTCTAAAACTAGAATGAGCCTATTTCAGGTAGTATATTAAAATTTTAATATATTACCAGTCTCAAAATGGCCCCAAACCACATGACCATTCCAACTAACCCATCTTTTCATAACAATGGCTGCATTTCTTCTTCAAGGCTATCTCTCCTCCTCTAGAAGGAGCTGAAGCTAAGGAATTTTTATTGCCTAAGAATCTCTAGAGGGCTAGTTTGGTTTAGTGATTAAAAGCACTAGATTAGGAACCAGAAAACTATGAGTTCCATCCCTGCCTTAGGCATGAAGTCACCCTGTCTCAGCCCTAGGAAGAAAGCAATAGCAAACCACTTCCAAACATGTTGACAAGAAAACCGCATGGACTTGTCTGCTCTCAATATATACACAACGATTCTCTAATGAGTCTGTGGTCTCTAAGTACCTGCTAAGCCACAAGGAGAATTTAATGCAACTGTGCACTCCTCAGGTGTCAGTGGCAAAGAAGTGGCAAAATTTTATTTCATCATTGGCTTCAGATGTTAAAAATGGCTGGCCAGTATTATCACATAATCAGTGGTCATTTTGTTATATTTAGTTGCTTTTTTAAACTGGATCTGTTTCTGTATTTGTGCCTGCTTATAACCCTCCATATTCTGCCTCATTTTGCTATGATCAAAATGTTGTTATAGAATAGATAATCTTCAAACTGCCTAATTTATTTCAGAATGAAAGGACCTAAAATAAAAATTAAAAGATCCAAAACATGAGAGGAATTGAACTTTTCCAATGACAGCTTGATTTTAAAAAAACAGGCCCTTGAAGTATACTGACAGATGGCTGCTGTGGGTGGAGTTTGCTCTTAATGGGATGCAAATCAGATTTTTTAAAATAAAAATACCCTTCTTTTCCTGAAACATCATTGCGTAATAAATATTAGCTATGAGTAATAGAATATCAGTTTTATGTTCAATGCTAGATATGTTCAGTAACTCTATATACTATTTACAAACCTGACTTTTTAAAGCTGGGAAGTTTAAGAATTATCATGTACCGGTATGTTGGGTTCCTTTCATGCTAAGTCATAAAATGGGTTATTTAGTTTTGGCATAGCATATTTTGTATACCTTGCAACTATGGCTTCTTTTAAAATCCAAGTTTAAATAAAACATCATTATTTATTGTGATTATTATAATTATTAAGGTGAAATAAGTGCACATTCATACTATTTAAATTAGAATAAACAGTCTAATTAGACACTACCATCCTATGTATACACCATCATCCTTTTCAAAGAATAATTTGATACTGCATATACTCTCTTTAGTCTTACAGACTTTAGACCATAAATTTTTATGGGAATCCTTTTAATAAAACATGGGTCACTGCCACTACCTTCTCTGTACCACATTGGCAAATGTGAGGGACTGTGGAATACGCCTTTAAATCAACTTGACAAAATAATATTCAACCTGGGCATGGCAAAGTCCTTCCTTCATTTTGGGATGATGAGTTTATTGGAATAATTTGCCAAAGTAGTTTAGTCCTGATAACTATAAAGGTATAATAACTGGTATCTGGCTCAAGACTTCCTGATAATGTCCCAGATTAGTTGCCACCTGAGTTTGTGGAACATCTCTATTCAGCAAACCCATAGGCTAAAGCTTGCCTTCCAAAACCCTCCTCTATTAGGATTAATAATTCAATCAAATTAAGGGAAGCAATCCCACTGATAAGAGTAATATTTTTTAACTTTAAAATGTACTATAGAGGTTGTGGCTTAGCCCATCTACATGTAGCATTACATTTGAGACTTACCATGCTATCAAAGTTCTTAAAGCTGTTAGTTTTTCATGGGATAGTAAATAACATCTACCACATGACCTATGGAATCTCGAGATTGCAACAGTGAACATTCTTACCTGCACATTTAAATTGCTCCCCTTGATCCAGATTCTTGGAAAACAATCCCGGATTCTTAACATTCCCATCTCATTAGAAATTCCATGCCTATGAAATGTAGGTCTCTTGGCAGCCAATCTTATCCTCTGGTGTCTCTGGATATTCAGCCATAACTAAATTCCATATTTCTTAGGATAATGTCTCTCTTGAGTAATGTGTGCACTTGTACATGCAGTTATATACACTGAATGATCCCCACCAGCCAAATATTGTAAATTAGTCTGCAAAACATTAACCTTTCAGGCTGTTGTCCTTATGGCCATTTTGGGCCCAAACAGAGTTGCCAGATTGAAATTTTAATTTAAAGCCAAGCAATACTAGAAAAAAGCCAGAAAAAGTGAAACAAATATTAATATATTTTTCATACTCCCACCTTATGAAAAGCTCCAGATCCAGGTCATGACTATCCTCCCTAATGAAATGAGTGGGGCATATGGCATACACCTTGTCTAATGTGAGAGATTTCTGGCCCCAAAAGGTAAAGATCAGCTTCAAATAGAAGAAATTTGATGTATGGATATTTTTGTGCTGGTTTATGTTTCGGACTAAAACAGGAAATCTCAATCAACTGGGTAACTTTCACTCTGTCATTCTCTCAGCTCAATCTCCCTCATAGGTTGCTATTGTTATAGAAATAAAAGGAAGGGAACTCTTCAGCCTCCTTTTACTCCTAGAGAAAAGATGGGATAAAAATAAACTTCAGGAAGTAACTGTCCTCAACCATAAATTTAAAAGCAAATCAAAGAAAGAGAACACACCAGAAAAAAGAGTTTTGGGTGTGCTAGATTTCTTTTCCCACATTGAAATAGTATTTCTCTTCTTGTCTCTCACAAACATGCACATGTGCATACATATCCACACTGAAATAGCACATGCCATGAAAAGTTCAGTAACTTATTTCTACTGATGATAGATATTATGCAACATTCAAGGTTTAACAGCAACAGTAATAGGTGGCATTAAGACTGGTTAGAATAATGGCATACTGTATGTAGACTGCTTACAGAAAGAAAGAAAGAAAGAAAGAAAGAAAGAAAGAAAGAAAGAAAGAAAGAAAGAAAGAAAGAAAGAAAGAAAGAAAGAAAGAAAGAAGGGAAAAATTGATAAAAAGCAGGAAACAATGTCATTCTTTCTCTTCCTTTTTTTTCAAGAACTCAGCAAGATTTTGTAGTTTGCTGATATAACTTTATACATCTTCATTGATAATGCTGCTGCTGCATCCTTGGAAATGGGCAGTCCATTAAGAAGGACCAACTTTTCTGCCATTAAAATAAAGAAATGTTTGCAAAGTAGCTCTTACTTTCTAAGCTAAAATGTTCGTCCATATACAGAGTGCATTTATATCATAGTTAACATATCACAAATTGCCATTCATAAGAGAACATCTTCAGTCCAGGCTTGAGCCCCTTCTATTTTTAATGTAGAAATGTAGGTGACCGCTGTGTGCTCAAGAGGAGGAAAATTGCATCCCCAAGGAATGCAGTTGAAGCACCAATTTAAAACAAAGAATCTACTTGCTTATAAGGGTCAAACAAGATTCTTTAGTTATCATATACCACTCCCCTAGAGAAAAATAGTTTTCCAAGAATAGAATCACATTTGTTAGTTGCAGTATCTCTGTAAAGAATATTTATCATGTAACAACTGCTATTTTCTGTCGGATATGGTATATTTCAGTTCAATTGCTTTTTAGTCATGGGGAGAGAGATACTTTAAGTGTCTCTAGTCATTTCCAAATCATACTGAATTGAGAATTTTAGAATACAGACTATTTTAAAAGGCCAAGGTTTCTTTTCCATGTTTCTTAGCTATCTGGTCAGTTAGCTGGTGGATAAGGGTATTATTATAAAATTTAGAACCAAACCAATAACTCTTTTTACTCTTTGAGACACCCTTGGATTCATGTGTGTATACATATCTATTCAGAAATAAGCCCCTTGAATGAATTGAGACTCATTGCTAAGTAAGTTCTTGTAAAAATACAGCTATTCCATATGTTCAATAATATTAGGACTTTCAAAAGTCCCTAATGGTTCTCCAAGTATTTGTTAAAACAACTGGGGTCAGATAATTGGTTCAAACTTAAAAAGAAGGAATCTATGTAGAAGACATATCTGTGGAGTAGATCCAATTAGCAATCTGCAGTTATGAGTGGATAAAATCCCCAAATATATGAATTGGAAAGTGGCCAGAATACCTTTTTACTAAAAGAAAGGAGTTAAAAATTGATGTGGTAATTATTAATTTCTAGCCATAATAGAAATGTTTTTCTTTAATGGTATGAGTTGGTATGAAACATTGATAAGTTGGCTCTTTCTCTCTTTAGCTTTGTGGAATGTTTAGAGTCAAGACATTTCTTTCTTTGAAGTGTAAACTCAAGAGTGATGTTGGTTATTTCAAGTAATCTGTATGAACACAAAATCTTTCATTAATATTTGCAGCTTTCTGCAAAATGCAGATAAGAAAGTAAAGAAACTTGAAAATGAGGGGGGAAAGTCCTCAGAAATTCTGGAAGGACATGATTTTGCCAGAACAGAATTTCCTTGTCTTAATTCTTTCCCTATAAGACATCTGTGTCTGCTGCAAAAAATACAAATAATGTGGAAAATTAAAGCAACTGTGCACACATTATTCTCTTTCTGATAAAACAATGCATAATGCTAACATGGGGCACCAGGCCAGTACACTTCTCCTTGCTTCAAAGGCAACCTTTCTGAATGGTGTTTGTTTTGAAATGTTTTTCATCTATGTCATTTGATTAATTTTGAAATGTATTTTAAACAACATTCATTGATGTCCATTTAAAAATTTATTTGACTGGCTTAAAACAAAATGACAACAATAATTAATATCTTCTTTCATAGTTAATTAAGGGAAATTACACACTAAAAATTCAGACATCGGAGTTTCAAGCTAATTAGTCAGGCTAAATTATCATTTAAATACAATCTGTAATAAAAACAATCGCAAAAGTATGTGTAACATCCAGACATTTTGAAAGTTGCTTTTCCATTGATATATTTTTTTAATTGAACAAAAATACTACTTTGCCACAATGCAATGCACAACTAGTATTACAGGGTTAAAAAGAGTTTATATTCCTTGCCCTCAATCCATAGGATAGCTATTTCTCTCATCGTTCAATTAATTCTGAAAATGCATAAATAAATTCACCCATAGAAGCCAAGGTTCTGAGCCTCCTTCAAAGGCAACTACCATCCTTATACCACAAAGAAAAATTACTAATTTTCATAAAAAATAATCCCTTGCTGAAGAGATGTTACCTTCGTTCCCAGTAGATCATTCTGGCTTCCTTAGCCAGCTTATCTTTATTGCTGACTCACTGGCAGCAGTTCTCTAGTCCATAATTCCATATTTCTGTTCATGAAACATTTGGTTGGTTGGTTGGTTGGTTGGTTATGTAATGAAGTCCATGCCAACTCTTAGCAAGTACATAGACAGACCTCTAGGACGCATTATCCCCAGACTTCAAGTCTTCAAATAAATCCTCTAAAACAGGGGTGTCAGACTTGCTACATCACGTGATGTGTTGCGATGATCACAACTTTTTTGCTATTGCCAGCAATGGGTTGGGCGCCGTTTTGCTATGATGCATCTGGCCCGCAGGATGGAATTTCACACCCCTGCTCTAAAAGTAGCAGTGAAACGTTTGTTGCTTTTGGTTTAAATTTTGTTGTATTAAATCTGCTTAAAAGTTCTCTTATAAAGAAATAGAAATGTGAGAAACACATTTAACAAATAAATAATAGGGTTTCTGACTTGCCTATCCATGTGTATACAGATTATTCCCCAAACATCATCATTTATTGATTAAATAACAGCCTCTGTCATGCGATTCATCTTCTAATATTACAATCAACCGTCATAATCCTTAATCTCTGCTGCACTTTTCTGCTTAACCAGTGTAACTTTCAACTAATAAAAATATATTTCAATATGTTTGCATCTCCTTTTGGGAATGAGTTGCTGAAGAGACCTAAAAAAAAAAAATCAAACACTATTTTTTGGTTGCTCCTATCTGATAACACTGACCTGTCCCTCAGTGTTGTGTTTGTTTGCTTCTAAAACTAAAGCTTTTAAAGTCCCAAGTGATGTTTTCTCCTTTTGCAGTTGAACAACATGAAATAGGAGATGAATCTGCTGTGAAGTAACTTCTCCCCTTAGATTTCATTACCCATTTGCATGCTTGAGCTATTCTGAAATAGCCCAGCAGAGAGGAAGCTATGCAAATATAAAAGTTCCTGTTCCTCAGGTTAAAGACTATTCTTTCTCAATGGCTTCCTAAGAAACTACTTGAATGGTGTTTAGCAAACACAGTAGCTGCATTGGCTTGGCTTTGAATAAAAGGAACAACTATTTTCTTTTTCCCCGAATGAACTAATCAGATTAGTATCCAGTTCAGAGTCAAGGACTTAATGTATCCTTCCTAATGTTGATGCTATGTGGGAAGTTTGGGAGCTCTAAGTTGCCTGATCTAGCTTGCACCAGGTTGGAAAGACTGGATTAAGGCAGGAGTTCTCCAGAGGTGAAAATAAGAAACTCAGGGCTGTGTGCAACCTGGAAGTACCTCACATTTTTTTTTAAACAATACTAAACTTCGTTCGGTATTGCAGTGCTCCGGGCTTTGTCCCTTCTCTTTCCTGCATAAGCCCATAGTATGTATTTGTGGTTTTACAAAGGTTGTGAAACCCTGTAATATATTATAGATTAAATGTTAATTATTAAAAGCTAATAATAGATTAGTCTTATTATTGTGACGTCTTATACAAATTATGTTAATACTTGTTTCTTCCTAAAATATGTTGGATCTTTATTAATGTTACATGCCACAATGGGAAATAATAACCAAGACGTTTGATTCATTCATGTATAAATGGTTGAGGAAGAGAAAATATATCACTTTTCTTTTTTAAAATTTCATCATCCTAGTTCACAAAATAACTTTTTTTTTGTGACGTAGTTCATAACGTGAACAGGTCATAGTTTACTTTTGAGCTTCTCTGAGCTGATAGGCAAACTTGAAATGTTTTTGTCAACTTTTCCTTTCTATCTCATTTCACTGCATATGTTGTGAAAAATTCTGCCATCTGTAGAATAATTAACTTTTTTGACTTAATAAGAAATCGGGAGGAATTAAATTTGCATAATTTGTTTCCCATTGCCTCTGAAAGATCACCAGTTAAAGATTTCTGTCCAGCTTGCGAGAGGCATGTTTCCATGATCGAATTGAGCAGGCAATTTATTGGTTTAAAAAAAAAATTATTACAGCAACCGCAAGACACATTCTATGAAACTAAATTATACTCCAATACAATTGATGGCCAAACTAATCCCTGATACCTGGAAGTACAACTTGTTTTTAATAAAGTGTACTTCAGATTTTGCAAAAAGAAAAACAGTAAGAAAGAAATGTTATGTGAACATCCTGCAGATGATTTTTGTTGAATATGAATATGATGTTTCACTGTTTGAAAAGATTTTTGCCCAAGGATGAGAAGATTATAACAGAGTATAACTCATTTCTTCCCCTTGTTACAGTTAATGTGTGATTATTTTTCAGTTACACTTTATTTATTTATAATTTATTAAACAAGCTTAAACAGCTACCCATCTACCAGAAAGAATTCTGGACAGTAGACAAAATAAAAACACAGTGCACTAAAAGTGCCAATATGAAAAAATAAACTATGCTGAGGTCCTGATAAACCTGATGTTCATCCAACAATCCTTTCATGCCAGCTTCATCAAATCCTGGTCCCATCCTGGGAGAAAAGCCAGGATTTCACTTGGAGGCCATCTATACTGTATTTCCAATAGCAGGCTGATCCATCAGACAAGCATCATGACAGAAAGTATGTTTCCAAGGCCTCATTAGGTGTCATTGTTTCAATATGAGGACCTGGAGCTTGTCTATTCTACCCGATCTAATAGGGACAGGCAGTCTCTGAAGTAACCTGGCTCCATGCCATGTACGGCTTTAAAAGTGACAACCGGCATCTTGACTTGCACTTGGAAGCCTACAGGGGGCAGCACACCTCATGTAGGAGGGGGATTACACAGGCATGCCAAAGTGCTCCCACTACTGCTTATGCACTTGTATCGCTTACAGTAGCTCACAAGTTTGACATATAAAGCAATCCCTCTGGATTTTACTCTGCTTGTGATTGCCAACTATAGGGGGTGGTGCTCATCTCCATTTCCCTTTTATTGTACTTCAGTGGCTTTTGATTATATTATTACATTTATTACAATGTATTAAAAAGGAAATTCTTACAAATGCCTCTTAAAAAAATATGTGTACAGGTTAATCCTCAATTTACAACCACAATTGAGCCCAAACAGTTGTTAAGTGAGTTTTCCCCATTTTTACAATCTTTCCTGTCACAGTTGTTAAGTGAATATGGCTTCCCCACTGACTTTGCTTCTCAAATGTTTGCAAAAATTGATCACATGACCCCAGGACACTGCAACCATCATAATTATATGCCAGTTGCCAAGCATCCAAATTTTGATCACATGACCACAGGGATACTGCAATAGTCATGTGAAAAACAATTGTAAGTAACTTTTTTCAGTGCCGTTGTAACTTCAAACAATCACTAAACAAATGATTGTAAGTTGAGGGCTACTTCTGTAGCCTAAAATGGTAAGTCTTCTAGTGTGCTGATAATTCAGCCCTGATATGAAATTCTGAGAACTTTTGCAATGGGGGGAGGGGGTATGGGGTGTGATTAAATTAAAAATGACATAGCAAGTTCTTTGTAATCTCATCACCTTTTGCTCACTTCACTGAACCAAGTTTAAATTCTGCATAGAAACCAAGGAAATATTGACATGCAATAAAATCTCAATTTTTCAGACCTCAGTACAAGAAACGTGACAAGCAAAAGAGCAAATTTTCATGTCAATTTATATTATTTCCATAATGAAGTCATTACACAAATGGGGACACTTTACATCAATCTGTGTCATTCACATAATGACATCATGCTGTAGGAGATTTAATTTGCCTCATTTGTATAAAGACGTTATTGTGCTAATAATATAAATCTCCATTGATGTATTTTTGTACTTAGTGGATATTTGTGAATGGACGTCTTCCTTCAATTAACATGACAGGAAAGTTTTACCATATACAGTATTGTATTACCTAACATTTTAGGCATGTTTATTCTTAATAGTGGATATTATTATTACTGTTGGTGGTGGTGTTATTGTTCTAAATAATGGACATATCCTTGCAATTAGTTTTTCTATATACTATATTAGATAACTTTCTAGGCATATTTATCCTTATATTAATATAGATAACTATGGTAACTAATAAGGTGATATTCACTGAACATATTTTTTTCTTCAAGTCAATTACATTTTATTTTGGTAGGCATATGAAGTGCTGGTTTAGGATTCTCTTTTCGGTGTTTTCCAGGATAATGTACACTGTACAACAAGCTTCAAATTCTTTAAATAAGAATCTAGAGGAAAATGTTATGCAGATGGAATGGTCACAATGACTGTAGAAGAGCAAACAATTGCTATTACTGCCTTTCTCCACAGCTCAGTTCCACTGAGAGCAGGGCTTTCCAAACCTACATTACAGGTCTCTCCCAAACACATGCTATGATCCCACTCTGTACACTGGGTGTCACGAGACATAAAAATAGCTTCTGTTTTGATTTTGAAATTATATTTTTGAATTATACCATGGCCCAAAGAATACCTTTTCTATCCCTTTTGGTTTTTGACACAATTTAGGGACAGTTGTGGCTGTTTCATCACTGAAGGTTTTTTTTTAAAAAAAAAAACTGACAATCATTTATCCCAGATAGTATAAGTCAAGAATTACTGCATTGGACAGGGAACTGGACTAGAATACCTCCACGGTCTCTTCCAATCCTATGAAGCTATGATGGTTCTAGTTGGATACAGCTACTCAGCATTTGCAAGCATTCTGGCATCTTTTAGCCAATCCTAATTAATTAATATATTAAGAGATGGTGTAGTTGTTAAGGCACCAGATTAAATTAGGAGGTCGTGAGTTCTAGTCCTACAACGGGCACAAAGCTGGGTGACCTTGGGCTAGTGACTTCCTGTCAGCCTTAGGAAGAAGGCAAGAGCAAGCCACTTTGAAATGTTGTCAAGAAAACTGCAGGAATTTATCCAGGCAGCCACTTGGAACCAATACTGATTATTTTTTAAAAAATAGTTTTATTACATTTCAAAAACAAGACTAAAAAGTAAACAAGCAAAAAGAAAGAGAATTGAAAACAAAGAAAAGTCAGGCATAACATAAGGTAAAAGTTCAATAAGAAAAAGGAAAAAAGAAAGAAAAGAAAAAGAATGACTTCTGACTTTCTTCAGTACAAATATAGATAAAAATACATTCAACTCTTATTTAACAATGCAATTTTATATTCCCATATAATTCTAATCATCAAACCCCCATATTTGGGTTCTGAGAGAAATTAATTTCCCTTAGTTTCTTGCAAAAAGTCCAAAAGTGGCTTCTGAGTACAAATAAAATTAATCTAAGTCTTTTCTTTAATCAAATTCATCATCTCTTCCAATTCCATCAACTTAACCATGCATTCTTCCAGTGTAGGTATCTGCAAGTCCTTCCACCTTCGTGCGTGTAAACGTCTTGCCACTATTACCCTATAAAAAAACAAATTTCCATAGAATCTTTCAATCTATTTATCCACTAACTCCCCCCAAAAAACCCTTTAAATTGCTCATCCTCTGTTTCAGTTTTCAACAAAAGTTTATACATATTAGCAATAATATGATCATCATTTGTACATAGTCCACATCAAATTCAGTCTTACCCTTTTAAAAGTCACAGTTCTTCTTATCAGATTTAAATCTTTCCATTAACAGCATAGGAAAAACAATGACATATATGACTTTCTAATTCTCGATCTTATCTTGTTTGTAATTTAAAAATCTCCTTGAGAGAAAGACAGTATATCAGCATAGGTTGAACATTTTTGTTTATCTGTCATGTCTGTTCTAAAAAGGTTTCTTAGGTCAGGGCTTTTCAACTGGTGTTATGCGTACTACCTGTGGTACTTTGGCAACTGGCAAGTGGTACATGACTGTCCTAGACAAGTGTAGTGGGTGAGGAGAATGAACTGAAGCGGTGGCAGCACCACACAAGCATGAGGGAGAGACAGCTGGAGCTGCAGGGCTGTCAGGGCTGGGCAGAAGCCCAGGATCAGCACGCGCTTCTGCAGGGCTATGAGAACGAGACAGAAGCACAGGATCAGTGTGCGCTTCTGCAGGGCTATGGAGACTGAGCAGAAACCCAGGATCAGTGCACACTTCTGCAGGGCTATGGGAACAAGACAGAAGCCAGGATCAGTGCACATTTCTGCAGGGCTATGGGGATGAGACAGAAGCCCATGGATCAGTGCTTCCAGCGCACCTGGAAGAGAAGAGGAGGGGGGAGAGAAAGGAGAGGCTATAAAAGGAGGTTTTGGCGGGAGAGGGGAAAAAAGATAACGGGGAAGAGAAGGGGACTGCAAAAGAGAGGTGGAGAAGTGCAGCTTTGAGAGGAATCAGCTGCACGGAATAGAAAAGTAGAAGGGGGGAGAGAAGAGAGGATATAAAAGAAGGGAAGAGAACAGGATATAAAAGGGGGAAGAGAAGAGGATATAAAAGAAGGGAAGAGATATAAAGGGAGAAGAGGATATAAAAGGGAGAGAAGATATAAAAGGGGAGAGAAGAGGATATAAAAGAAGGGAAGAGGATATAAAAGAAGGGAGAGAAGAGAGAATATAAAAGAGGGAGAAGAGAAGAGGATATAAAAGGAGGAGTGAATCTGGTTTCTCCATTGACTTTGTCAGAAGGTTGCAAAAGGAGATCACATGATCCTGGGACACTGTGACCATCATAAACATGAATCAGTTGCCAACCATCCAAATGTAGATTGACCCTGGGGATGCTACAACGGTCATAAGTGTGAAAAATGGTCATGTCACTTTTTCAGTGCCATTGTAACTTTGAACAGTCACTAAGTGAACTGTTGTAAGTTCAGGACTACCTGTACTTTATCACTTTTTTCCCTTTTTTGGTCATCAAGTTTTTGACACCTTGCTAGGCGACTGGTGATACTCGAATATTGCCATATCCTAAAAGTGGTACAATCTGTGAAAAGGTTGAAAAGCCCTGTCTTAGGTGACAACTGTTAAAGTATTTTAGGAGAACACTTTGCACGTTATAGGCAGAATATCCAATTTCAGTTAAATCAGAAACATTTCTATCCACCCATCAATGGAAAGACTGTAATGAACCAGTCAACACCTGACAAAGAAAAAACAATGCATTCTGGGCACAGCTATGGGACAACTCCCCTTCTCCCCCCCCAAAAAAAAATACAACAAAATCCAACTTGGATAAAGGAGATGAATAAGAATGAAAGCAAGAAGCTGAAATGAAGGAACTTGTAATAGCAGCAGAAATAGTGGAGAAAAGATAAGGAAGATCAAAAACTGGTCAGCACTATTTGAAGATGAACTGCGTGGATTTAGGTTGAAACACCTGTCTACATCCACCCATTGCGAAGCAATTTAACAACATATTGCAAGGAAGTGAAATTGAAGACTGATTAACATCTGGCAAAACCTACCTCATAATGAAAAATCTGAAAAAGGGGGCAGTACCAGGCAACTACAGGCCAATTACCTGCTTACTAATGAGTTTCAAATTGCTAACTGGTATTGTTGCTGATGCAGTACAACAGCATGTAGTTGAAAACAAGCTCTTTCTATCTGAGCAGAAAGGAAACCGCCCAAACAGCAGAAGAACAAAAGATTAGCCCTAATTGATAAGATGATTTAGGAAAACTGCAAGAAAAGGAAGGCCAACTTGAATGTGGCTTGGTTTGAGTGCAAGAAAGCAAGGCATTTGACTCTCAGCCACATGATTGGATAATAAAGTGCCTAGAAATATCAGGAGTCAGTAGAAACATCAGAAGGTTTTGCAAAGATCAGTGCACAAAGGAAGACATGGTTGCTGATCAATGGTGATCGACTGCGGGAGGTTAACATCAAGAGAGGAATCTTTCAAGGAGCTACATTCTCACCAATTCCGTTTGTCATTGTACTGATTCCTCGATCAATAATACTGAAAAAGTTAGCCCATGGCTGTCAAATATCAAAAATGTCTGCCAGACTACCCCACCTTTTTTACATGGATGATCTGAAGCTGTATAGAAAACACATCTGAAATGAAATTGCTTCTCAATATTGTCAAAATATATAGCCAAGATATTGCAATGGTGTTTGGATTGGACAAATATGACACCCTCATCATCAACAGTGGGGAAATATTGAAAACTGAAGGAATAAAGATGACCTGTTGAAATAATATAAAAAATCTGAATGAATATTCCTGGGCATCCTTCAGGTTGACAACATCAAACACACTGAAGTCAAGAAGGTTAGTAGTGAATACATCAGAAGAGTGAGATTTTAAAGTCAAATTCAGTGGGAGGAAATACCATCAAATCAATTAACACCTGAGCAATTCCAGTCATTAGATAAGACCAAATGAAACCATACCAAGGTAAAGTATTACATGGCCAGTATATGAATAAAACTAACAGGCATTGCCAGGTAATAAGACCTAGCAATAGCTAAGAGCAGGAAATGGGGAAAAAGAGATGGGGCCAATTCTGGCAGTACAAGACCAAGCCTTAATAACAAATGCATACAAATATATGCATATATGAGTGTAGTGTAGTGGTTAAAACATCAGGCTAGAAGGCAGGAGAACATGAGTTCTAGTCCTGCCTTGGCCATGAAACCCAGCTGGGTGACTTTGGACCAGTCACTCATTCTCAGCTTAACTCACTTCATAGGGTTGTTGTGGGGAAGATAGGAGGAGGAAAGTGTGTTGGATATGTTTGCTGCTTTGAGTTAGTTATAAAAATAATAAAGGTGGGATACAAATAAGCAAATAAATGAAGCTAGAATTCAGCAAATACTGTCTCTGCAAAAAAGCTGAAGAAACAGTGAACCACCTTGTTAGCTATGGAAGGTCTCAATAGGGCAAAAATGCCAAATCCTGTCTCAATATCTGGCTGACTGCGAGATCAACTGTAATAATTAATATTGTTACAATAATACTACAAAAATACCTTATCTATTGCTAAACCTAAATGCATTTTTTAAATTTGTTATTAGATTTATAAGCTGCTCGGCATCACAACTCTGGATGGCACACAATGTACAATTATGAAATATCAATAACCTAAAAAGGAACAGTTGGGGATAAAGAGCAATAGAATCCAACAAGCCACTCATTCTGACAAAGCATGTGCCAGACACACTACTTCAAGGCTTGGGGGGAAGAGCCAGGTTTTAAGGGCTCATTTAAATAAGATAGGGTGATGGACAAAAGACTTCCTGAATGACAGATTGCTCTTCTTTTGCTTTTCTAGGAAGCTGGCTGCTTTATTTCTAATGTTTTATATGATCCTTCTTAGGTTTAACTCTTTGCACTCTTCCTAAAATGTATTTCTATTCCATCATGTAGTTACTGTTCCTTACATAAAAAGAAGAGGCACACTGAGCAAGCCTCATTAGTGCTTCTTCAACAGAAATAGGACATTTTTCAGGAACTGGCAGATTAGCTGCCTCCTTTAAAACTGGCGAAGCCATTCCATAACGCAGAAGTGCACTAACACATGCCAGTTTCACTCTAGCTGTCTCTTGGTCTGTTTCATAGCCTGAAGTTGCTTAGATCAAATATTTCTCTTCCCATAAAAATATTGCATGATTTATCTTGGGTACAAAATCTCACTATCAATTGCAGGGTATTTTCAGGATCACTATTAAGGCTTGCATTGGCAATGTTTCAAGGTATATTCTGAGGAAGGTGAATTTATTCTTTAAAGCAGTCTAGAAGGGATTTATATCCTAGGCATTTTCACTTATACATAACAATATTATGGTCTTCTATAATATTTATGATAATGATTTCCTTTGTGTATACAAGATGCAAGCCTATACGTTCACTGCAGGGATAGAAATTGCTGCAGTATCGATTTGTTTTCTTTTATCTACGCTGCATATAGCAGGAGATTACTTCAGAAAGTTATGTAAAGTAGCATTCATAAAATCAGAGAGACTGATTTTTCTACATCCTCTCAATCAAAACGGTTCTACTTGTTTTCAAGAGTCGGGCAGTTTGAAAGACATGAAAGTCAATTACAGATAGTCCTCGCTTAATGACTGGTCACATAACAACCATTTGAAGATTTTGAAAAACCCATTCTTGAAGTTATAACTGCTGCCTCCCCCAGCGGATATGTAATTGCATTTTGGACACTTGGCAACCACCTCACATTTACAACAGGTTGCACCATCCCACAGTCATATGACTGCAATTTGTTGTTTTTATCTATGTTTTCCAGTAGAAAATGGCAAAAAAATGTCCACTGGGTATTCTGGATTTGCTTAACCATGTGGTTTGCTTAACAGCCAAGTGTTTCACTTAGGGACTGTAGAGACTCACTTTACAACTGTTATAAAACAATCATAAAATTGAGTCACATCACATAGTGACCCACTTACTGACCAGAACAACTTACTCCCAAAATTCAAGCTGAGTTGTGGTCATAATTTGAGGACCACCTGAAAGTACAATAATTGCCCTTCCCGGTTTCTGCTGATTATCCTTAGAACAGTTAATTAAAAAACACTATGCTCTTTCATGAATCATTTATAAACAAGCATATAAATCTGTACTGAGCCAATGAGTCAATGATTAATTTATTGTTATTTAATATATTTGCACTTTTTTCTGAACTGTTGTCTAGAAATTTAGCCAAAAGTGTTTTTAGCCTCCATTTGGGGTAGAGATTAAACTCAAGACATTCTATATACAAAACATGTTTTATCACTGACATAGATATGGACATATATTTTTGTACTATTTACTTTTCTACTCCCAGCCAGATGTATATTAAGAAGACACTGAATTTGTATACCATATGGAGGTCACAGCTGTTTCATCCTAGGATCAGAAATTATTGTTCCATTCCAGCATGCCTGAGAAGTGGAGTGTAGGAATAACTATGAATTGTAGATTTCCTGCTTGATTTATCGGTCCAAATTTTCTCATTTTAGGGGAATTACTTTAACATTTCAGTGAGCAAGTTAAAGGCTAGCTAAAAAATAAAGTTCTCCATCAAGCATGCCTATTTTATGCTAAAAAATCTAAATACTATGACGTATATAAATTGTTTGGAAAAAATTATTCTAATATAATCAGGAAAAAACAGTTGTTCAAGGCACTGGAAAACCTATGAATCTCCTCGTTCTCGTGATTTCACAAGACTATCCACACATACTTTCAAATCTATTTTATAATCATAGAGGAAGAATCTATAAAAATGAATGCTATAATTCTCTGGAAATGTGGTAGTATACTTTTCTACACTTGCTCTTTACTCTCATTAAATTGTATGAGACATAGCACAGCTGACAGATTAAAATGCTTCAGTATTTTGGGGTGTATTTTAGAGGATATATACTTTATGCTTTACAGCCTTTTTCACTTATTTATAGCAATATGGATTTGAAAGATGTAAGCAAAACAAATGTACTAGAGGTAGAATTGGTAGCTACAAGTATGAAGACTTTTAGCACAAATAAGACGCTGTTATCATAAAATGCAGTAGTTATGATATGGTAGTTATGAGAATGGTGCAATTCAGTTTAAATTCCTGAGTAGATTTTATCAAGATGAAGTCATCTGTTTCCTTCAATAGATATGAAGAAACCATCATATTGTGCTCTTTTATGTAAAAGTACAATCATTTCATGAAATGTTTATTTTTCACATTTTTGAACTGCCCATTTTCCTCAGAGAGGGACTCTGTTGCTTTCTAGTTTGATTTTATATGAGATTACATCCCTTAAAGAATAGTATGCTCTGGAAACTGAGCTTTATAGTGTTATCAGCCTGGTATGGGGAGAGTATATGTGTGTCTATGTGCTTGCACTGTCTCTGTATGCTTTATTTTTAATTTGATTTTTCCTCTTTCTCAAAGCATTGGGTTTTTATTTGAAGACTACTAGAAATAATTGTGTCGGCCATTAGTAGAGTCACTATTGTGCTAGAGTAAATTACTAAAGCTTCACATTTTCTGGAAACTAAAAATAGAGAGTTGAATCACACATGCAGACTGTCCCAATATTCCAGGCACAATTCCAGCATGCAGTAGAATCTATTACTTTCAAATACAACCAGATATGAGAACAATAGTACATTAAACAATCTTTTCAAAGTTATCCATCACAGTCAATACTGCATTGCAAATAGTCAATTGCGGGGATAATAAATACAGGATATGACTATAATCAGTATTTACCTTTGACATAATCTTACAGTGTATAAATATGGCCTGATTTTGAAATGTGAAATGTTAGTGTTTAAAACAGGAAGTTTAGGATGATAATAAGACTGTATATTTATTTATTTATTTATTTATTATTTTAATTTGTATACCGCCCTTCTCCCATAGGACTCAGGGCGGTTCACAGCATATTAAAAACAAATAATAAACACAAAATACAAAAAATTACAAAATACAAAAATACAGAAAATAAACCCCGATAAAAGCCGAATTAAAACCAAATATTACAAGCTGTGTTTCCAATTAAAA